>NW_025336044.1:4574544-4606664 GCF_004798865.1 Varanus komodoensis
TTGGCGGATCGGGCTTCGGAGAGGGTGGATTTGACCTAGTCCTGAATGGGGTTGCACTCCCTCTTAGGGACAAGGTCTGCAGCTTGGGAGTGCTCGACCCGGAGCTTTCATTGGATTGGCGCCCAATCTATGGAATGCACTCCCCAGAGAGGTCCACCTGGCGCCGTCGTTATTTGTTTTTCGGCGCCAGGCGAAGACCTTTTTATTTAAGCATCATTTGAATTGTTAACAGTATTTGCTTTTATCTGGCCAGGGCGACTTCTTTTATATTGTTATTTATTTTATATTGTTATTTTTATATTGTTATTTTTGTACTTTATCTTATGTTGTGAGCCGCCCCAAGGCTTCGGCGAATGGGGCGGCATAGAAATGTTTTAATAAATAAATAAAAATAAAATAAATTATGCTTACGCTATAATATTATTCTGGCCATTCCTTGTTCCATTGACACCAACATGGTTGAGACTGTTGAAACTGGCATTAAATGCAAAGAAGGTTAAGGTGGCTTTGAGCTGTTGTAGTGCCTCTTTACTTCCTTTCAGGTTGTACTGACAGAGGCTAATTGTAATGCCTTAAAATTTCTGTCCTGCAAACAATCTGGCAATCCCGTTTTTGCATTTTGGAATAAGTATTGAAGCCTCAAGGCGAGCTTTTACTGAAGGGGTCAGTTATGTCTCAGAAAATAAATTCAGACTGTGGGCTTGGGTTTAAGAGCTATACATACATGAAAAGCTTTCTAGTCTGGCAACTGGTGTTGATGAAAGCCCTCCTTTCTTGCCCTGTGTAGGAGAGACTTCTTCACAGAGGGTTTTAACCATAGTCTGGTTTAAATGGTCACAGGTACATACACAAGTTGTCTTTCCACATGTTTGCAGTTCTGTTTTATAGATTCCACAGGCTGGTTGCAATTATATCTACTGAATGCATTAAAAAAATTAACCCACATGCTTAAAGGAAAAAAACATGCTTCAAAATTAGTCTTGGTGGTTTCTGGATGTGTAATAATGTGCTGATTGAGTTTAAACGAATGAATTCATATATTTAGACTGGCAAAATTATATATCTTATGGCCACAACATTTATTAGTTTGACTGCTCACAGCATCTCTTGTTATAGAAATGATTTTAGGCATTTCTTTATAATTCCCCTGACATTGGGCAAACTAATGGTGCTTGGACTAGTCTCAACCCACCACCTCGTTGCTCAACCTTTGCCCTTTGTGGCTGCTCATCAAAGCAAAGACGGGATATGTACCTGGGCCCAGGAGGTCATTAACGCTTCCCTGAGGGAGGGGAGGGTCCTCACCCTTTTGAAGGAGGCAGTGATCAGGCCCATCCTGAAGAGGGCGACCCTGGACCCAGAGATAGCCACCAATTATAGGCTGGTGGCTAATATCCCATTCTTGGGTAAGGTACTCGAGTGGGTGGTGGCTGGGCAACTCCAGGCTTTCTTGGAGGAAACTGACCAACTGGATCCATTTCCATTTGGTTTCAGGCCTGGTGATGGAACTGAAACTGCCTTGGTTGCCCTGTATCATGTCCTGTGCAGGGAGAGGGACAGGGGAAGTGTCCCTCTTGGTTCTCTTGAACCTCTCAGCAGCTTTCAATACCATTGACCATGGTATTCTTCTGGATAGGCTGACTGGGTTGGGAGTTGGAGGCACTGCTTTGCAGTGGTTCCAATCCTAATTGACTGGTCGATTCCAGAAGGTGATGCTGGGGGATTCTGGCTCTGCACCATGGCAGCTTTGCCAGGGAGTTCAACGGGGTTCCTTTTTATCCCCCATGCTCTTTAACATCTACATGAAATGGCTGGGAGAGGTCATCCAGAGGTTTGGGCTGCAGAGTCATCAGTACGCAGATGACACCCAGCTCTACCTCTCTTTCACATCTAATCCAGGTGAGGCAGTGGCTGTCCTTAACCAGTGTCTGGCCAGGGTGATGGGCTGGATGAGGGCCAATTAATTGAGACTTAATCCAGACAAGACAGAGGTCGTATTGGTAGGCAGTTCAGTCTTTCAGGTAAGTGATTTTAGCCCTGTACTGGATGGGGTTGCACTCCCCCTAAAGGACAGAGTATGCAGTTTGGGAGTGCTCCTCGACCCTGAGCTGTCCCTGGAGTCTCAGGTGGTGGCAGTGGTGAGGAGCGCTTTCATTCAGCTTCAGCTGATCCATCAACTGCATCCTTACCTGGATGAGCAGTGCCTAGCAACAGTGACCCATGCTCTGGGAACTTCCCAATTGGACTAGTGTAATGAGTTCTACATGGGGCTGCCTTTGAAAACAGTCCAAATACTTCGGTTGGTCCAGAACAGAGCAGCCAGGATGTTAACAGGGACCACCAGCTATGTAGCTAGTTCTCTGCCATCTTCCCTGGCTGTCAATTGAAGTCAGAGCCCAATTTAAGGTGATGGTGATGACCTACGAAACCCTGAAAGGCTTAGGAGTGTCTACTTCCCTTACTTCCCCGCCCCTTAAGATCTGGTCCATAGGTCCTTCTTCGGGAGCCCTCCTTGAAGGATATCTGGAGAAGGGCGGCACCCCGGCTATGGAATGTGCTCCCCAGAGAGGTTTGCCTGGTGCCAGCTCTATATTGGCTAACTCTATTCCTTTCAGCACCAGCCTAAAACCTTTTATTCACCCATTATTTTAAGGTTGAGTAGGTTTTAATGTGGGTTTTATTTATTGGATGCTGTGCTTTATTTTAGTCCGTTTTTATTGTACTGTTCCAAGACTGTTGTTGTCGGATGGGATAGAAAAGCTTTAAAGAAATAAATAAATCTCATAATATGGGAAGCCAGGGTCCTAAACTGAACCTGACTGGTGACTGATTCAGAACCAATAAAAGCAAATATTTCATCGCAGAACACATAATTAAAATATGGAATTTGTTAAATGTAGGAACAGTCACCATTACTAGCACTACTTTTTGTCTAACACTCTTTTGAATGGCTTTGAAAAGATAATATGCATTTTCATAGAGGAAAAGGGCATCAGTGATTACCAGTCTTGACATGAGTACAACAGCAGCCAGCCACCCAAATTTCCTCTGATACTGGTTGTTGAACCATCCTGGATTGTCATGTTCAAACAATGGCAACCAATCCCATTGTGGATTGCAGGAAATAGTTAGCAGAGAACAAAAACCCCTTGATTTTTGGCAGAATCCATTGTTTTATGTTGGTCCTTCAAAGGTAGGCAGCTACAAAGGACCAAAATTGCTGCCCAGTGTCCTGGTAAGGGTCTATTCTCAAAGTCCAGCTTCCACAGACATTGAACCAAGTAGACTACATGCTGTTTGCTTTGCATGTGCTTGATAGCTGCTAGTTGTCAAGCTATCAGTTGAAAAGCTAAGCGGCAAAGGATTTTCCCCCCAGAGAGGGATGCAAGTATCCCTCCCTTTCAGGTATGACCCTAATTTGTAGTTGTTCCCTGACTGTCTCAGTCCCCTCCACCTTTTTCACATTTCTTCCAGCCTATAGGTATTCCAGAAAGGAGAAATGTACACCCCACCCCTTTTGCAAGAACTTTGTTCTGACACTTCAACCAGCCTCTAGGGTTCTTATCCTTCAACCTATCTAGCTATTTTTTTTTCTGGACAGGGAAAAATAAAGCATGAATTTTGTGTATATTTTCCTTCTCCCAAAAAACAGCTAAATGTTGCTAGATTGACTGAAAGAAAAGAACATTAGAGTCTGGGTGAAAATGCCTCACTTTCAATTCAAGAATAGTTACGGGCAAACAAAACCACCACTGTCAAAGATGATGCACAGTTTATTGCATAGAGTGATGGCATATGGGTGCAGAATATAAACAAGCAGCATTCCCTGTTCCTGGGGCCTCATGAGTTCCCTGAATAGGCCAAGAGATGGTTCTTGGGCCTCCAGAGTTGCTTGGACAAGCAATACATCAATCCTTCTCTCAAAATCAAGAACAAAATACAGAGTCTGCCATATCAAAACACAGAGTCTTGCCATAGCCCCCCCTGCTCTGCCCCCGCCCCCAATCCCAGTTTCAGAAGCTGTCAGTATACATGGGCTCTAAGCTCCCTTTCTGGGACCATAGAAGGGACGAAGCTGGGTTAGTGAGGCCAACAGTCTCATTCTCACAGCAAAAGCAGTCCTTTCCCACAGAATTACTGGGAAAGGCAGCTTCAAGACAATTATCTCTGTGCTCTTCCTAACATTCTGAAGACAATAACAGCTTGGTGTGGCTCCAAGAAACTATCCTGTTTTTTTGGACATTGGCAGAGTTCACTTCACTACCTGTTGAACCCAAATAACCTTCTTTTCATTCTTCCAGTAGAGCCCATCCAGTAGAGGCAAGCAAAGTCAACCAAGAACTATTATGGCTCCTGCTGGTTGTGCTGTTTTATCAGTCGGTCTAAATTGCTTGTTTTCTGTTTTGTATTGTATTTTATATAGGAATCCACCTTGAGGTTGATTTGATAAAAGATGGGATATGTTAAAAATAAATTAAATGCTTAATATAGTGAAAGAGTAGCAGGCTTTTGTGCAGCATGACATTTGAGAGTGATGTTGCTTATTTATTATAGTCAATACTTTCTATTGTACTACTTGATTCAGAATTGATATGCCATTAGTTCTGTTAGAGTGGGTCTAGTACTCCCAAAATATGATAAAAAGATGATTTTATTGACCCACAGTTTATAACTTTCCTGTCTGCCTACTTTCACAGTAGGGTTAAACATACAAACTTTTGTTTCATCTTCAGCCATGTGGAATGCATATGCCAGTGCCTTCAGGTTAAAAACAAAGCAAAACAAAATCCTTGAATTGGGGTTTGTTCAGGACTCATACCATTTGGTCACTTCTAGAAGGAAAGCTTTGATCTCTTACTCTAGCAGAGGAAAGTGGAAATGTTTTAGCCAAACTACAGAGCCTTAAAAAGCCATATGAAAACAACCTTTGTATCTTCTGATGGACAACTTCCTTACTTCATGAGAAGGAATGTGTTCAGCAAAGAGCATTTGATCAGATGCTTAAATCTTAATGGCATCAGAAAGTGGTAAGAGCCACTCACATCAGCAACTACTGAACATTTAGAAAAGCTTGTGTGGTTTGGCTTGACACTACTTGTAGTCTGTTGGCAGACCGTCCAGATGGGAAAGGAGCACGTCCTAATGCAGCAAGTATACTGATCTTGCTTGCATGTGTCCATGTGTTTCTTAACTTCCCTAGGGTTTGTATCTGCAAATTCTCCTTAGTGACATAGAAGGGGAGGACTTAAAAACAAAAATAATTTCATCACCAACGAAAACAGCAGCTTAAATGAAACAGAAAAAGAGCCATGAACAAACGCCAGCAGGGGCAGTATATATTGCAAAAACTCACCAGATAGGGTGGGTGCCCTCCAGGTGTGTTAGACTGTAATTCATATCATCACCAGCCAGCTTGGCTGTAGGCCATCTCCAAAGGCCATGACACTCTGAGCAGGCCACCTGCTGTAACTATAAATCAGCATTCAGGCAGGACTATATCTATTTATTGCATTTTTACCCTGGCTTTCCTCCAAGGAGTTTAGGCAGGTATACATGGTTCAGCTCGCCCTACTTTATTCTCACAACAAGCCTTTGGGATAGCCTAGACTGAGAAAGAGTGACTGGCTCATGCAGAATAAGGATTTAGATAGGTACCTCCCCAGTCTTAGTTGTAAACTCTGGTCACTGGGCCATGCTTAAATTGGAGAAATACTCTGCATCGAAGTCATGGTGAAATCATTCATTGGTTCCTTACTCCCCAGCTGATTGTGGACCATGTCAGAATTGCTGGCATACGGTCAGCTGGCTGAATGGAAATGGCACCCCAAAGTTTTGTTTGTTCAAATCGAAGTTGAGCACCTTGCAAAAGGATTTTCTGAGCCCATGGCAAAATTTCATTCTTCAGATGGGACAGGCGTATAACTCTTGCTCAGGTTCCTTCTGTCTGACTTTACATTGTATCGACCAAGCTGATGAGGTTAGTTTGCCACTTAATGACTGACAATACCTCAGGCTTATATTTAAATTTTAAATAATGCATTTTATGAACAAAATAACCGCGAGATACACACTCCCGTGGTCTCTTAGCGTACATGTCAAGTCTTACTTGTTTTGGTCTTACAGGCTTGGCATGATGGCCCTGACAGGCAGATGAATAGTCTCTTTTTTCCCCAATAACAAGAGCAATTTAATCATAACATGTGCAGGAAGATACTTTTTTCTTTTATCTCTAGTATCATAATTGTTTGTCTTGGAATCAAACAAGCTTACTTACTGAAACAGACTTGGCAACTCATCTAAAAGAATTACGTAGAACTGAAATCTTGTATCATCCCTTTTTCCACCACGTTGTGTGACTCATATAATGTATCAAAACAGTACATGTGAAATGTGGAAGGGGATTGACTTCAGGATTAATTTTTTTTTAATAACATTTTTCTTATTTTGTATAACTTTTACGTATCTTGCTAATAAGGGTTTTTATTGATGTATTCACTCACACAGAGCCCAGTAGAGTTTTTAATTGTTTCAGATATCTCTGGCAAGAAAGTTAATTTATTTTCTTTTTTCCCCTCTTAAATCCAGATTTAGGTCGTTCCCGAGAACTGCAATATGTTTATATGGATAACAATGTTCACCTGAAAGGGCTTCCCTCTTACCTTTATAATAAAGTCATTGGTTGTAGTGGGTAAGTACATGAATTACATTGCTTACTTTATCTTTTGAGAGTTTTCAGAAATATAGGCTTTCCCCTTTGAGTGAAATTTTACTATGGATGATTTTTATTCATGACATGGTATTGCTTTGAAGAGATTATTTTGACTGCCAGCTCTCTCCAATTGTTCTAAATCTCCTGCACTAACCGTCTGAATACTGAATACTTCTAGTGCTAAGACTAGCTGTCTCATTCCTGACATTTTAGACCATTTCAGGTAATGAACATTGAACATGAAGTTTGACACCAATAGAAATCTTGTCTGAAAAAAATGCAGTTTTTATAAATATTTTATGATAATGTGCTCCATCACTACAGTATGTGTGTGTTGATGCATACCGTTATGTGGATTTTTCAAAAGCAAAATGCCTCACAATAGACCAACATTCTTTCTACCTGTATTTTTCATGCTGTATGGGCAGCATGCTAGATCTTATTTACTTTTCATATTAAGACAGTAATTTAGTGGCAGAACTTACTTCTTTAGCAAACTGAATAGCACATTATTTTAATGTGGACTAATACGTACTTTAAGAAGCATCTCTCTGTGTGCTTTCGGCACTGTTGGCAACACTTGAAAGCATGCCCATTAAAGAAAACAGCAATTGCAGATAAAAGCCCCTGTAGGTCTGAGTTGCCTCTGTCAGGTGATTATGCAAATAGGTCTGTGAATACTGTACAGTCCTCTTACACTGGAGAAAGAGAGTTTAAATCTGATTAAAAGGTGGATATTTGTAAGCAGCAGTTGCAGAAATGTACTTCATAGTCCTGTTGGCATCCTAGCATAGTCAGCCTGCAGAAGGTGAGCTTGTGCTTGGTGCTGTTGGATGAAGTCTTGCAAATTCTCTGACAAATGATCTTTATTATTCAAGTAGTGGAAAGAGCAAAATTCAGAACAAGTGCTTGCTGCTTCTTTTGCTTTGTCTCCTTAGATCATGACAATAAATGCATGCTATTCTTTCCTAGTGCAAAACAGCTTCTTGGAAGATGGAGAATGAATTTTTTTGGTCAAGTAATGTATTTGACACTGTTATTGGCTAGAGAAACGGGACTTGGCTTAGATTTAAATATGATTTTAAGCTATCATAAATGGATTTAAACATGGCTATGGAATGTTAAAAAATATGAGTAGGGGGCTGACCCAGTACGTCAGATGTATTTGATGATTGATGTTTTTAGTGTTAGTTTAAAAATCTTAATAAAATTTATTTAAAAAAATGTATTTGACACCTAAATTTTGTGGCCAGCTTATTAAACTCTGTCTTTGTAACAGTGGTCAAACTAGAGAGGTAATTCAGTTTTCACACACACACCCACAACCCACACACCTTGGGCTCCCCTGAGAGGGTTCATAGTTACTGAGACCCACCATCACATTTATCGCATGTAGAGTGGGGCAAGTCACAAACCTGGCAGTGCTACAGGGCAAGAAACAGCCGCGGGGGCCAGGCTGAACCAGTCACAAAATGGTGGCAGAAAGGAGTCCATCGCAGCTCAGCCCGTCAACACATAATGTTACTCTTCCAAGTGGCATTGTGGGGCAGAAAACGGTGCCTGCATGGCATCAGTGATGCTCACAGTCTTGCAGGGTCCGTGCGTGACCTTGACCATTCACTGTTTCCCAGCTGTTCTATTTCACCTGCTGTTTGAGTGAAGGTTTCCCTGTCCCCCTTCCCACAGCTCACTGCAGTGCCTCCCTGGCTGCCTTTACTGCCTTACCAACATGGCATGCTGCCATTTCCACCAGCACGGCAGTCAGGTGTAAGGTAAACCCGACATGTTTGGGCATAATGGTGCAAGACCTAAGCCGAAACAGTGATGGGGAGAAAATGACCCTCAGCCTCATACTTCCTGCTTTCGGAATTCATGCAGCTCTGCACTGCGAGTGTTCGTGCTGTTGCTGCTGGTGCAGCTGCCTCCTCCGCGCCGTTTAAATTGCAAGCACTACCACTTTGGGGGACACAAAGGGCAAAAGTGGGGCAGGGAGGCTAGAGCATGTGAGTCAGGCCTTTCTGGTACCATGGGTCCTTGCTCTTTTGCCTGCAGCAAACTATCGCAGCTGCCTTTCTAGAAAAAAAATATGAAATGCCTCTTGGTTTAAAAGTCAGTTTAGAAGTGGGCCAGCTGAAATCGGAGGTGGGGAGCTGTGCCCTTATGGTCTTTGACTTGGTCATGGTGATCCCACTGGAGTGCCTTCGACCTTGCAGGAGACTCCTGCTTCTCACCCTCCTTTGGCAGCTGCTGGGGCTCCAACAGCCACTCCCACTGTGCCACCCATGTTGGGCAGCATCCAAAAAGGAGAGGGTGAAGAAGGGGGCTAAGAGGGCCTGTAAGGTGTCAGATGCCAAGAAAATGGTGGCCAGGAAGGGCAAGGAGAAGCCCAAGAAATGGGCTTGATGTCATGCACCTCTGGTGTCATCTGTGCAGACACTCATGCCTGTGCTGCCAGTTCTTCCTGCTGGAGTTTCTGCACTGGTTCCTGCAGAAGTGCCTCTGTCAGTCCCCTTGACAGTTTGGGCTGAGCCAGCCGTGTGGTTCCCTTTCTTCCAAAGGGGAGATACACGATTCACCACCCTGAACTCTGGCCAGCCTGCCACCTCTCTCTCCACCTGTACTCCCTGCACCAGGAGCAGCAGCCCTTGATGCTACCACCAAGCCCAGGTCCTGGGTCTTCACATGGTGCCTTTTCTCCAGCACCAGCATGTGGTGTCAGCTTTTGGAATGGTCCAGGTCTTCACTGCCAACCAGGAACCAGGAGCCCTGCTGGGTGCTGCTGCCACCAACAAACTCTCACTACCGCAATCACCCTTGGGAGTGGAGACCCACAGATCCACGATATTACCAGTGGGGCTCTCGCCCTATTGCACAGGGGTACCATGAGTGTCTGTTCCTGCAGCTCAGTTTCTGGTTCCTGTGATCCTGTGCGATCCAGCTGCCGGTTCCTGTGCCTGTGCACACAAGGTCTACCCTGCCTTGACAGCCTTCCTCACCATCTGACCATTTGTTGTTGTTGGATCCTGCTGATTATGTGTCCTATTCAGACCAGCTGCCGATCTATGATGACTTGATATCTTCTTTGCCTGAAGACATCTGGAATGCAGGTTTTCCATTACCTGGATGACTGGCTTCTGGTTGCCCCATTCCAGGAAGATCTCTTGGGCTCCATCTGGGACACATGCAAACTGGGGTGTGCATTAACACCAAGAAATCTGTGCTTTTCCCCTCCTAGTTGGAGTGAGGCTAGACTCCATAATGGCACAGACATACCTTCCAGGGGACTGCTCACAGCAGTGGAAGCTGTGGATAGCTTCACAGATCCAGGTTGTGCCCAGGATGATGGTGAGGTGAGTGCAACAATTCCTGGGGCTTAAAGCAGTGATGGTCATGATTGTCCGGGTTGCAAGGATATAGATGTGGCCACTGGAACTCTGGTTCATTTGATCCGGAAGCGCCTGGTGTTCAGCTCTAGCAAGCCTCTCCTTGTGGACCCGCCAACACAGACTGGCAGACAGGGTTGCCTTCACACCCAAGGAATGGGACCTGACTCTGACGACAGATGTGTCATGTCTGGGATGGGAGGTGTGCTGTGCTAGAGGAAGGACTCAGGGACTGTGGGACTGGAGGGAACGTATCAACTACCTGGAGCTCCTTGCCGCCTAGAAAGCACTGATCACTTTCCAGCTCCTCCTCGGGGCAAACACGTTTGGGTCACTTTGGACAACACTGCAGTGGTGTTCTACCTGAACAAGCAAGGCGGCACATAATCTTCATCCCCAACCTGTCTCATACTGTAGATCTGGGGCTGGTGCCTGGAAATTACTGTCCTGGCCATCCACTTGGCCAGGACCAACAACATCATGGCAGATGCCCTCAGCAGGAAGCCCAGGAGAACCCGTGAATGGAGACTTGGGGAACCCTGTCTGTGGACTTTTTTGCCACTCCAACTTACATGGAATGCTCCTGGACTGAGATCAGCCAGGGTTCAATGGAAGATACTTTCCTTCTTCACTGAGAAGGAACCTTGTTCTACCTGTTCCTGCCATTTCCATTGATCACCAGGATGCTAACCAAGATCAGGAGAGAGGGCACTCCTGCATTCTCATCACTCTGTGATGGCCCCATCAGGCATTGTTTGCTCACCTTCTCCGCCTGTCCAGCTGCAAGTTCATCCGTCTTTCAATAAGACCAGACATCATCTCTCAGGGCCGAGGGATGGTCCTTCACCTGGACACTGGGACCATCTGTACAATGGCATGATGGATTGCTTGGTAGATGGGAGAACCTTCTCTGTTCCTGGAAAATACAAGTAATCCTGGATGCAAAGCCAAATGGAGCAACTTTACAGCCTTTGTCTGGAAAGAAGCCTTCAATCCACATCAGACATCCATGTAACAGATCATCAGCTTCTTCCACACGCTCCACACCAGAGGCCTGAAACCATCCTCCATCAGAGTATATCTGGCAACATATCTCTTCCTTTCATGAGACAGTCAATGGTTTCTCCATTTTCTTGCATCCTCTGTCCTGTCAGTTTCTTAGAGGTCTACACAACCTGTTCCTTTGTGCTGGAATGGAGCCTCTTGGGGGTCCTGCAGGCTCTTATGAAGTTTCCTTTCAAGCCTTTGACCACCATGGACTTACGTCTTCATTTCTGGTGGCGATCACTTCTGTCAGGTGGGCAAATGAACTTTGTACGTTGTGCATCGATCCATTGTTCCTTATTTTCCATAAGGACAAGGCAGTTCTGCGACCTGTCCACACGTTCCTCCTGAAGGTCAGGTCATGATTCCACCTGCACCAAGAAAGTGTATTCGCAACATGCTCTTCAACACCATCCACCCCAGTGGAATCAGCCCTGGGTATGCATAGGGTGCTGGCATCGGTCCCATACTGAACCCTTCCAAGAGTCCCAGTGACCTTTTGTTGCATATCGGGTGAATGGTCCAGAGGTAAACCCATCAGCCCCCAGTGACTCACTCACTGGCTCACTGAAACCATCAAACTGGCCTACCAGTGGGCTGGGCTGCACCTCTCTGAATGACCAAGGGCACTTTCTACCAGAGTTATGGTGACATCTTTGGCACTGCATGCCAGCATCCTACTGCAGGACTTCTGCAGAGCAGCAGTGTGGTCCACTCCATCTGCCTTCCTCCGGCACTACTAGCTCAGTGTCCACGTCAGGCAAGATTGCTCCTTTGGCTAAACTGTCCACTTGGTGGTCCTCAGCTGGCGACATCAGCCTCCCTCCATTTTGAGGTAAGCTCTCTCATCGCCCATGTGAGTGATGCACAGAGATCACGAAGAAGGAAGTACGGTTACTTATCTGTAACTGAGGTTCTTCAAGTGGTCTTCTGTGCATTCACACAACCTACCCACTGGCTCCTGCCTGAATGAGTTTAGCTAGGAAAATCTTTCCAACAAGCCCTGTGCAGAGCCTATATATGTGAATGCACAGGTGACCACTCGAAGCATGTCGGTTACAGGTAAGCAACCTTACTTTATGCTACCATCCACAGGCTTCAACAAAAGCAGTCCGTGTAGTTTGTCTATTTGTAGTTAAGTCCTCAGTCTTGGGAAATGTCCTCCTCCTCCTCCTCCTCCTCCTCCTCCTCCTCTGCTGTCTCAGTGCCCTCCTGCCCATCTCAGAGCTTCTAGGCACCAGTGGCTTCCTCCCCCGCCCTGTGGCTGCCATAGGATGGGGATGGAGGCTGTTGGGACACTGTGCCCCACACATGGTCCTGGCCTCCCTTTAAGGAATAGGGATGTGGAAGATTTCATTGTCTTTCCTGTTTTGTTCAGGGTCTGCAGACCATATAACTTATCCTTGACTGAGACTTGCTTCATGATTGAACCTCAGTCTTCTGTTCCCAGCTTTTTCAGAAGCACAGATTCCCAGTCTCAACTTCTTTTTTCATTTATGCCATTTAATCCTTTGAATCTCACATTCATTCTAGAGTACACCAAACTCTAGAAAATTCACAGTTGGGTATGTCTTTTTCAGTTTCCTTCTCAGACACTGCCTTGCTCTTTCAACTATGATCTCCCCGAATAAATTTTTTTGTGTACATTGCCACTTTTGCTTAAATCATTTGTGGCCCTAGAGTCGATTGTGTTCATCCTAGCCTTCTGGATAAGCCATCACACTACTAGGCTTTGAAGAAAGTTTTGTGTGTAGCTGTCTGACATCTGTTGAGATTAATGAAAGTTGATAAACTCACATTGGGATTGTCATGCTGGAACGTCTTAGCACGTTTTTGTGTGGATACACCAAAGTAGCTTGACTTCAGGGATTGTGTAGCCTATTACTATGGTTTCTAATTCCTGATGCATGATGTTGGGCAGATTTTATGCATGCTAGAAGGTTACCAGCTGAGCATTCTTCCCAACTTGGCTGCTTTAATCCAAGAAATCCTCCATCTTTCCTGAGCTGTATTGGCAGACTTTGCTATGGTTTCCTTTTCCATGGAACCCAGGCAAGCCATGCTTCGAGAAAACGCTCTAAGAAGAGAAACATGCTGCACAGCATGGTCGCAATTCACTAGTGCTTAATAGCTCTAAGAAAATTAGTTTTATTTTCCTGACACATTAGTTGGAAAACCTTTGATCTCTCTAAGCTGTTTGATCCAAAATATGTAAGGTAAGAAGCATGTCTATTCTGAATTTGCCCTGTAAATACAACAAGGCAAAGCAGCTTTCTGCATTGTGCTTTATATGGTTACACAGAAGGTACTTTGAAGAATCTTCATAAAAATACAAAGTCTGAATGCAACAGACACAGAAAGCAATGTGTGGAAGCAGTACAACTCTTCAGAGGTACATGAACCAAACCCCCAGCGTATAGTATGTTCAGCAGCCCTCCAACAAGAGGACGGAAAGGATGTAGTTTGGGTCAGTCACTGACTCTTAACCTAACCTACTTTACAGGGTTGTGAGAAGAGAGGAAGAACACTATGTAAGTTTCCTTGGGTTCCTTGCAAGAGAAAAAGGGTGGGATATAAATTTGATGAAACAACAGATCTGGTGTTCCATAGATTTTTCAGAAAATAAATCACTATGAAGCAGTGTTTGGCCCATAAAAACTTCTGTGGGGACCTTGTTAAATTTTTGGATTGGGGTGTGCAGTCCAGTGGGAGCATAGTCCTATTGAAACACTCATTAAAGCAATACTTTCATTGGAAAGAGAAAAAGATTGTGCTTATGCACGACTTGAATTCATGGGCTTTTGCAGGTGGACTTGGTTTGTGGCTTTGCTCCCATAGGCCTAGCTCTCACTGATGTGCCTGTATCTAAGCTGTGTGTGCACCGGCTGTAGGTGGGACATGACTAGAAGTTCCTCCATCTAAAATAGATGACCTGCACACACAAAGGTTCTAGCTTGACCAGGAGGAGGCTAAGCTTGAGCATTCCTCTGCATTTTGTCTTGTGTATGGAAGACAAAGCATAGAGGATGTACTGATCTCCCAGCTGCAGCCTGGAGTGCTACAGTCAAGACTCATGTTTGCCACCATGGGGAGAGAAGGCCCAACAAGGGAACTTCTGTTTGTGGAAAGCATGGCCTGACAAAAGGCAATGATGTATTGTTTAGGTGGCTTGGACGTTGACGGCCTGTGACATTTCCTTGCTCTTAAACAAATCTCCTTCCCTGAATGTTTCTCCAGCTGTGGTTCTCCTGCTCTCCAGTCAGAGGTGAAGCTCCTCTCCTTTTCCTCGGGACAGTTGACAGTTTTCCTCCCAGCGGAGGTGAAGTCCATAGGGACAGAGTTGGACCACGTGCTGCCCTTGCAAGAGGTGGCCATGCGGATGCTGCATAAGACGTACTGCAGGCTTTTAAAAGGTAGCTGTGCTGTGGCTGCATTACTTGAGCTGGTCAAACTCCTATCTAACTCAGCTCCTTAAAGAAGCAGCTGCAATGTTTCTTTATATTATTATCACTGCCTGTGTCCTTACAGATGAAATACATAAGGAAAGTGAGGACTGTGGGAAGTTAAAAAATGAGATGCCAAGCCCAAAAGATCATGCAGAAAAGAAGAACTGGGAAATGCTTTAGAAAGAAGTTGCAATTCAAGCACCTTAATTTTAAACTGTGTAGATGGGAGAGTCAAGATAAATATCCTGGAGAGGGATTCTTTTGATGGGAAATAAGGATGTGAGAGGTTGAGAACTAAAATGCAGTTTAACAAACACATTTAAGCTGATAGAACAAAGAAAACAGGGAGGAAGGAGGAACATGAAGCGATATGAAGATCTAGGACACTCAGAAGTTAAGCAAGAAGCTTACATTGAAGAGAAGAAGCTTACAGCAAGTGCTCAGAGATCAGCATTGTACTTGAAGCTCGTAGCCTTTCATTGTGCCATACAATTTTGCAGAGTTTGCAAAACCCCAGTCCAGTGGCATCCCAAGTCACATTTGTGAAGAAGCCTAAAAAGGCAGGCAAGTGTTCTGCTTCGGAGGTAAAGGGCATTTAGGGGCCTTTTCTAGTGCATAGCCTGGAAAAGATGGAAGCCTTTTCACAGTCCACGGCAGAGAAGCAACCGCCTTCTAACAGAGGGAGTGGAGAAGCAGAAATAATGCTGTTCCTGAGGCAAGAGGCAATGCATCGTCCAACAATGCAGCCCCTTCCCAGGCAGCTTCAGAGCTGGCAAGCTTGTTAAGCATGAGGCAGAAGAAGCGCTCAGAGCCTGTCGGCCGTTGTGGTACAACGTGACAGCTGAGCTGCTTTAGTTCTGCCCCAGTTCAGGCTTTTTGTTGAAAACTGGCCTGTGGCTTCTCTGTGCTTTGCATCGTGCTGCCCCATGGGGCCTCAGCTTCCGACAGAAACTTGAGCATCGAGCCAACAGAACGTCCCTAGACGTTCATGGACTCTCATTTTGGGCGGGCTAGGAAGGAATGAATAAAGTTAGCAAACAAATTATTTTGCCAAGAAAATTGTATGAAATAAAATTCAATCTCTGGTACTCAGTATTTCTTTGCAGGAGTGAGTTTTATTAGACCAGCAGTGGAACATTGGCCTAGAACTATGTAGCGCATACTGTAGAGAATTTGGCTCTGCTCTGTAGTAAGAGAGCTTGCAATTAGTAATCTCATGCACTTACAGTGGTGGTTATTTTCAGGGAAAGGTCACTAGTTGGTTGGCGAGTTATTACCTGATACTTAATTACCTTAGAAATGGTCTGAGTTTTATCACTGCATTTGCTTATCACTGCAAGGGGTTCTTGGGATGTAAGGCCACAAACCTAGTTTTTAAAGTGTAGACCTATTTATGTTAAAGATTATTTTGATTTTGTCATCCCTCGGCGATGGTTGCACAATGAACTCCCATGCAGAATGGAATGGCTCTCATCCTGACACACAAACCAACTGACACTTCATAATGTTATATCCTGAACTGGAGAGGTTTTGGGTGGAAAGAAAGTCCACCAAAGAATTTTGCAAGTCTGAGTGAATCAGGATATTCCCCTTATTTCTCTATCTATCTATCTATCTATCTATCTATCTATCTATCTATCTATTTAAAGTTTTTATATGCCGTCCCCATTGCTACATAGCCTTGGAACAGCTCACATCAACAAAAAAATAAATAAAACAGCACAATTACAATTAAAAATGGAAACACACTGGCTGCACAATTAAAACTATAAATATTAAAAATTATTAAAATACTGTTTGAATACAACGGTCTAGGCCTGGCACCGAAAAACAAATAACGGCGCCACGCAGACCTCTCTGGGGAGCGCATTCCACAGATGGGGTGCCACCGCAGAGAAAGCCCTCCTTCGGTTACTTTGCTTCCTAATATCTCTTACGGAAAGCTCCCAGAGGAGAGCCCCTACTGCCGATCTCAAGGGGTGGGAGGGCAAATATGGCCACAGGCATTCCTTCAGGTATCTGGGTTGCAAGCTGTTAAGGGCTTTATAAGTAATTACCAACACCTTGAATTGAGCCCGGACTTCGATGGGAAGCCAGTGAAGCTGGTAAAGGATGGGTTATATGAAAATAACGCCCAGTCCCCGTCAGCACCATCTGAAGTATCCAGACTGTCTTCAAGGGCAGCCCCACGTAGAGCGCGTTGCAGAAATCCAATCAAGAAGTAACCAATGCATGCATCACTGTCGCTAGGCAGTCGTCCTCCAGGTAGGGACGCAGCTGATGGATCAGCTGATGCTGAAGGAAAGCGCTCCTCGCCACCGCCGACACTTGAGCTTCCAAAGTCAGCTCCGGGTCGAGGAGCACTCCTAAGCTGCGGACCCTGTCCTTTAGAGGGAATGCAACCCCATTCAGGACAAGATCCAAGTCACCTACCCAGGAATTTGAACCACCTACCAGCAGGACTTCCGTCTTGTCTGGATTGAGCTTCAGTTTATTGGCCCTCATCCAGCCCATTACCTTGGCCAGGCACTGGTTCAGTACAGCCACTGCCTCACCTGGATTGGTTGAAAAAGAGAGGTAGAGCTGGATATCATCAGTGTACTGATGATTCCGTAGTCCACACCTCCGGATGACCTCCCAGCGGTTTCGTGTAGATGTTGAAGAGCAAGGGGGACAGAATAGACCCCTGTGGAACTCCATGGCATAGCTGCCATGGCACAGAGCCAAAGTCCCCCACCTTCTGGAATCAGCCGTTGAGATAGGAGCGGAACTACTGCCAAGCAGTGCCTCCTACTCTCAACCCCCTTAGCCTATCCAGAAGGATACCATGGTCAATGGTATCAAAAGCTGTTGAGAGGTCCAGGAGGACCAACAGGGACGCACTCCCCCTGTCTCTCTCCCCGCACAGGTCATCATACAGGGTGACCAAGGCAGATTCAGTACCATACCCGGGTCTGAAGCTGGACTGAAATGGGTCCAGATAATCAGTCTCATCCAAGAGAGCTTGGAGTTGTCCCGCCACCACCTGCTCCAGCACCTTGCCCAAAAACGGGATGTTGGCCACCAGTGTATAATTGGCGGCCATCTCTGGATCCAGGGATGCCTTCTTTAGGACTGGCCTGACCACCGTCTCCTTTAGAGGTGCAGGCAACCGGCCGTCCTTCAAAGAAGCGTTGGTGACCTCCTGGATCCAGGAACCAATCCCGTGTTTGGCTTTGGATAGTAGCCATGATGGGCAGGGGTCCAGTACACAGGTGGTGGTACGTACTCGTCCAAGCACCTTGTCCACGTCATCAGGCCACAATAACTGAAACTCATCCATCAAACTCATCCTTACCTCCTGTGTTGCTCTGCTTCATTCTAGGGTGCCACCAGAACTCCTGTTTTCTTTTTGTCAAGTATGCACAGTTCTTAAAACACACATGAGATATATCTTGCCTTTGTTAAGACACCTGTGAATATATTTTGAAGTCATTACCTGTTTTTTCTCACTCTAGATTTGAAGTTCCTGACTCCAATCACTTTACCCAGAAGTCTCTTGGAATTGCTGCACTGCCCGTTGGGACATTGCCACCGTTGTAGCCAGCCCATGTTTACTATTGTCTATCCAAAGCTCTTTCCCTTGAGAGAGACACCGATGGCTGGATTGCATCAGGGGTAATTATAGGGAAAATTACTTTGGGGCTTCAGACCTTAACACAAGGGCTTCAGTTAGACAGAAATGTATCTACATAGGGCTACCATTGTGCTTTTCGGATGAGACTGTAGATATTAAAAATCTCCTTTCGAGGAGGAGGAGGAGAGGAGGAGAAAGAGAAATATCTTTCATTTTATGCATAGGACTCAAGTATCTACGCTGCTTGCACACTGCAACTGTACAGCTCATTGTACATCATCACTTTGAAACTGAAAGCTGTGGAGCTTCCCTCTCTTTCACAATGATCAATTTGCTATAGTAACTTAATTTGCATACAGGTTTCTTGGAATTTGTTTTCCTTTTATAGACTGACTTGCTCATCGGTTGGGAAGGGACGTAGTAGCACAATTTTGGCAAGGAGTCAACATTTTAAGATATGGGAAAAGGAGAGGAAGATTTGCAGACTTCAGACATCCTTGGCATCCGGATTTCCTGTGCTTTTACCAAGTGTCCACACATCATCCTTTTTTCTTCTTCAAAGTTGTGAGAGCTAGAAGCTTCTCTGTCTTAAAGTGCTGATATTTTTGAAAACTAAAAGAAGCCATCGGTGTCTGAAAAGCTGTATGTGATTTTGTTCCATGTGCTAGTCAAACCTTATTCCCCTTTCCTGTACTAAGAAATGGCCTGTATTCTGTTAGGTGAACAGGAAATACTGGCTGTACTTTGATTCCTCTTCAGAGGTTAAAACAGCTACCCATTTGTAACTTGGAGATTGTGCCCCTCATTAATTGCTCTTTGGTAATTAGAACAGCCATGCAGCAATTTGTGGCTGCTTCTCAACCTGAAAACGTGATGGAGAGCAGCAGCCATCTTTGCAACACGGCTTTCATCCTCACATGAAAAGAAAGAACGCCCACTTATATTCATGAGTCCTTTGTGTAAAACTCCAGAAAGGGAGAAGGGAGAAACCTAGTTTTTGCATCTTTCGTCTCAATCTTGCCTATTCTTTTCTTGCTAAGAGAAAGGCCCAAAGTTTTTTGTTCTTTGCATGTCTGGCTCAAGAGCCAAGTTTTCCTCATTCTCAAGAGTGCTTTTAAACTTTTCTGCAGAGAATCATATTTTAAAATGTAAGCAGGAAAAGTTGCTTCTAAGAGCCAGCCACTTCCCCACACCCTCTGCCCCCGGTCAGGCCATGATAGTCTCCCGCCTGCTCATACCAGGGATGGTGCTAGCAATAGAAAAATGCTCCTCGAGTCTGGCGCTTCCACAGCTGACATCCTGCTTAACTTACAATTTTAAACAATATTTGTTCAGCAAATCTATTGGCTGGCCTAGGGCAAGAGTGTAGTACTACAGGCCCCGTGGCCATGTCCAGCCTGCCTGGAGTCCCAGCCTTAGTCCTGAGATAGCCAGGAAAAGTCAGGGGGGCTCTTGCTGACTGCCGTGGACTGGGTACTTCTGCCTGTTGACAACTTGTTTGGAAATCTCCCTGAAGTACATGCCACAGTTGAAGCCTGTGCATTTGTGCTCATCCATTAAATTGGTTGTGTGCTGGAGAAAAGGGGAAGCAGGAAGCCTGGAGAGAAACATCAGGTAGCTGTGTCTGAGGGCCCTGAAATACCCAATGGCATCACGACTGTAAGGGAAGCTTAGAAAGGTGCATTCAGTGTGGGAGCTTATGAGCCCAGCAGTGCATTTGCTGGCACGTAACCCAGAATAGGCGAGCAGACGTCATCGGACACTAAGGGAGGAGTTGGTGGCACCACGACTCGGAAGAGCACCCTTGCAAGTTGCACGGAGATCGGTGCCCCTGTAAACAGATCTTGCCTTTCTCATAAACGAACGTGGAAGTGGAATGCTAACTAAAGCAGGGGATGTACTGCGGAATCTCATGCAGACTGAGCTAGCTTTCAGTTCCCCGAAGAACCTGGGCTTGGGGGATGACATGATTTTCCTGAAAGGAATCTAGAAATTATCCAGATGTTTTCCTTCATAGCAATGAAACCTGTGATAGTGTTCAGCTGAACTTTTTGTATGTTGACAGAGGAAAACCTCTTGCTATTTTTACAAACTCAGATATTTTGTGTATTTAGTTTACCAGGGCTTAATCTTCCCTCCTAATTTGTTTGCTTTTTAGGTATCCAGAAAAGTTGTATTTATGGACAAGAGCCAGTGTTTTAATCTTGAGCTGACAACTGCTCTCTCTCTCTCTTCTTCTTCTTCTTCTATTCCAGGAGGACAACTGTTAGTTTTGTGGCATACTGCTGTTCCAGCCAGTGTCTGCAGACTTTTGACCTATTGAGTTGATAAACACTTAAAGCTGTTCAGGAGCAGTGCCAACTCAAAGCTGCATTAGAGTGTGTCTCCTGGTGATACTGGAATATTGTGAGTGTGTGTCTGTTGTGTGTGTGTGCGCGTGCATATGCACATGCATATGCCAAAGCAACATGAGTTGGGCCCTCCCTCTGAGAACTGCCAGAATCCAGCACCCCCATCAAACTTGGATGGAAGACAGGAACTCTCTTGGAAACATTCTCATGGTCCGGCTTTAGAGAACATTAACACCTTTGGGTTTTTTCTTCCAGCAAAATATAAACCAAACAAACATGCAAGTGAATGCTCTTGTAGGACGCTCTTGTGTCTTGCATGTAAGGATTCTGGCTGTATTCATGCACAACCTCATTCAACATGATTTCAGCCACTTGGACAACACTGTTTTGTTTTGTTTTTAACACTGTTTGCAATACTTGTAATATCTTTATGACTTTGCTACTTGGCCCTGTGCTACCTATCCTTTTAAGAGCATCCATTTAAGGTAACAGTTTATTAGTGCTGGTAAATCTCCCCCTTCCCCTGCCCCAATGTTCCATTCAGGATCAAATTAGTGAGACTAATAAATCTACTTTTGAAAAACTGTCCTTTCAGTATAACATTTGCTGTAGGCTGCCCGCAAGTGGGTGGGTAAGGAAACACTTCCCCCTGGTTGCATGGCTGAAACTTTGAGGGGACGGCAGCAGGAAACCCCAGGAAGCAGGTCTCTTGGTGATGACTCCTTTTAAATGACTCTGCGTTGTTGCAGTCGATCAGGGTTTGAACATGGCAATAGGATAGGTGGAGTAAAAAGCCTGGCAACTTCTCTTGCTGTGTGCACTTTAAAAGAAACTTTAAAAGCAATGCAAATGCTAATAGAGCTTGCAGTAAGGTGGAAAATAGTGCGGACGCTGTAAGGATAGCTCCAGTGCTTCAGTTGGTCTGACATCAGGAGGGGCCTCAAAAGGGAGCCTGAAATTAACTCACTTTTTCCTAATGTTATGTTTTAGAGGGCTGGGATAGCATTTTAACATGCTTGTGCTCAAGAAGTACCTCGCAAATATTATTACTGCCCTGAGGATTCTTTCTTGGAATCTCTGCTTAGGCTCAAGGCGTACAAGCCAGCAGGAAGCTGGGAATGCAGGCGTTACTTTAATTTTCAAAACAAAAAAAGGAGCGTAGCACATTTCTACTTAAATGGTTGACAGATACTGAATTTGTCATTAATGCAATTGTTGTTAGTATCATTGCTGGCCACAGATGGGTTCATGTTTCGACATGGCCAGTTCTTTTTTTGTCGTCGTCATTGTGTTTTAGGCAGTTAACAGTTTGGCAGGTCAGAGCAATCTTTAACGTGGCATGGCGGAGGAAGGTGGGAATACTTGCATGCACCATAAGGACTCAAGGGCAACGTGGGGTGGGGCGGGGTGGGCATGAGCAACATATGAACAAAATGGCCTCCTCTTCTGGCAACTCTGATGTATGACTGGTTGACAAAAGCAGAGAGGTTCCTCTTCCATCAGGCGCTTTCATGGACTACAACCTGCTTCATCAGATGCTGTCAGTGGAACACCTACTTGAACAACTAAAGCAGTTGAGTCAGTAACCCCTGAGTTTGTAAAGAGCAGTCTAGCCCAAAATCTTACCGTCTTCCATCATAGTTACTCTTCAGCCAAGCTTCCATGACATTATTTTATTTGTTCGTTCGTTCATTTATACACGCATTTATAGGTTGCCTACAACTGCTGACACCTTCCTAGGTGACTTAATTATGCAGAATGAGTGGGTAAAATCCAGAACTTTTTGAGTGTAGAGGGTGCTCCATGCAGTTGTGTACTTCTGTGCGAAGAAATTCCTTGAACTTTGTGAACTAGCACGGTAGGGAGGCATCTCAGAAACACCGGGCTGCCTATCACTGCTGCTCCCCTGGAACAGAACCTTATGAGGAATTTGACTTGGCTCATGACCAGTTTGGGTCACGACCAGAGTCCTGGAACGGATTAAGTTCATGAGCCAAGGTACCACTGTACTGAGCATCTCTGACTCTTCCAACAGGCAGGGGAGGGTACAGTAGCTTTGCCTGTTCCTGCTTCCACAGGAAGGAGCCAGGCTCTGGGCAAATTCTTCAGAAGAGCGAAGAAAAGTGCCTTGTGCAAGGAAGGAATCGCCCTCATCTTACTACTTTTTTAAAGCTTACTAGGCTTAAAAAGAAATCCACCTGGTGATTAGCGGTAGAGGACCAGCTCCTCATTAAGTGCTAACTCTTCCTTGCAAGCAAGAAGTTATTCCCACATTTTGATTTGTCCATCGCTTATTCTCCTTGGAAGGACAGAGAAAGACAAGGCTGAAACGGGAGCCCTTCGGAACGCTGCAGAAATTCCTCCGTGTTGGGAGAGAGGTCTGCATTCTGCTAAATGCACAGCTGCTCTCCAGGCACACAGATGCATCCGTGGTCTCCCACGGAAAAGTCCTCGCTGAAGCTTGGCTTTAAATGCACTCAACATTCCTAAACATGCCACCTCAAAATGAAATAAAAATGAAACAACATGTATGCATTCTGCTCCTTATACGTCGAAGCCTCTTTGATAGGCTGCTTTAAAAAAAAGATGGATAGGTGGCCAGCAAAATGAAAAAATAGATTGAAATTAGCCAAACTATGTCTGGTAATGATTCAACTAAGCAAAATGACAAAATTCCCTCCCTTTTAAATGAGAGTGATGCTGAGCATTCATAATGAGATGCGTGGTTGCTGCATTTGAGCTGCCAGCATGCTCATCCTGTAGCCCCCCAAAAGTCCTGTTGCTGCCACATCAATGTAAACAGCTCTTGTTCTAAATGATTTGTAATATCAGTTTGACTCACATGCCATGTGCTTAATTCCTCATTGCTCACAGGTGTGATTGAATTAAGAAATGAGGTTTTTGAGTGTTTCCAGAAGATGTTTCTTTTTGGTAATAAGCACGCACTCTGTAGGTGGAATGAGAAACACTAGGTTTCACTTGCAGGGTGACTTGCAAGAGAACTTGCAAATGGTAAGCGAATGCAGAAAGAAATGTTCGTTTTTCTTTGCAGATATTAGGCCTTGAAAATCCAAGGATGGCTATTGCTTTTAAATACTTTTTGTGGGATTCTTTTTTAGATTTTAGTAAATGAGAACTTGTCCCACAAATCAAAATTGCCAGGCCAGAAAGCAGTAGAGTACTAAAAGAATTTTGATCCATGCTTGACCCAAAACTCGGGTGTTTCTAAGGTGAAGTAGAAGGCATTCGATGAGTGTAATGGATTTCTGGCAAAGCTGTTGCAGCGAGGCTTTCCCTTCAAATCCAGGTGACAACAACCCCTTAAAATGTTGGTATCTTCATGACAAACAGTGTTAAGCATCTGCAACCAGGGTCTCTCAAACATTTCATTAAACTCATTATGCATTAATACCTTCTTGAAAGTTCAAATTGGTGTTAATGGAAGACATAAGCAGCTTAAGGGAGTTTGCATGATCCAGATCTGGGTTTGCCCTCCAAGCAGACTAAAGCTGTAGGACACACTGAAGAGATCATTCAGTTTGGCTGCTTTGCACTTTATTTCCCCACCACCACCCTAATATTCCCCCTCTGAGCCAACGCTTAACCAGCAGGAAGGGCAGAAAACTATTCCTTTGGTTTAAAAATGCAAGTGGGCATTTTTACAATTTGAGTAATTACTCTGTTTTGACATGCCTGCCTGCCTTTCATTTCCCCTAGCTTCCTGATCCTGCCAGGTACACTTTGGTTTTGGAGATATGCTACTACTAACCTTTCTTCAGCAAAGATGGTGTCTAATAGAAGTGGTACGAGAAATCACTTGTTTGCTGGCCATACAAAACAGTGTATCACAACGCTGGAAGAGGCATTGAATTAAGCTTTCTGCAATAAATAGAAGGTTGGAGATAGGAAGCAGTTAGGCAAAGTTCTGATGGTCCAAGAATAGCCATGTTGACGAAGCATTTCCTGAGACTTTGCACTGTGCATCCTGCTTGGTTACTTAGAATTGCTGAGTGAACTGAGCTAACTCCTCAATATTTGATGTGGCGTCACATATTCAAAGTGTTGTGCATGGTGTTAATAGCTATGGCAGCTCCTTCACATGTAGAGATGGTTGCACAACAGAAGATGTGCTTGTTTAAAGGTGTGCTCCCTTGAGTTCTGAAGGGCAGGCTGACAGCAAGCATAGGAACCTCTGGGCTGGGCTGGCACATACCTAGCTTAACAAACTGAGTGTGATCAAGGGAGCATGAAGCGCTGAATAAGCCACAGTCCCACCATGGGCTGAATTGGTGGTGAGCAATGGGAGGAGCACGGGAGCTGCTGCACGTTCTCAACTTCAGCCTGGACTTCTAAAGATTTATCGGCGAGCCCTTTGAGCGGAGTGAGGGGCAGGGGCAAGGTCAATGAAGATCTTCTGCCCAGTTCAGGCATGATGCATCTGCTCTATGATTGGGTAACTCAGGATGAGGCCAGGATTCCTTTGCAAAGTTGGCTGGTCGTAGGACGACTTGGCTTTCTTTATTACATATCGATGGTGGTTGCAGGGTCCACAGGAAAGGTGTGCCTGTTGAAGTCGAGGTCTCCATCATTCTTTAGTGAGCTGTGCCAGGCACCAGGCCTGCGGTGCAGAAGCTGGAGGGTCAGGTCCAGCCTGCCTGGGTCCCAGTCTTTCCCGCAGTTTCCCAGATGGGGATGCTTGCTTTCCCACACCACTCACCATTTGGTTTTTCCCATTCTAAAACGTTGAAATGCCCCTCCACTGACTCAGTTATTGGCAGTGGGAACTTTTAACTAAACTGGGCTGGTTTGGGGGCCTTGTCCTTTATGCACCCCTGGAATGTGCCCCCAGAGAGGTTTTAAAAAACGGATTTAGCCCTTGACTGAGAGAAGCTCAACACTCTACACTCCTGTTCAGTGAGAATGAGTTACATGTGCAGCTTGTGGTGTTATAGGACAGGTGTGATTAGCTCCATTCAGATTAAAGAAGGGAGCACTGCAACCTGCTGTATAGCATTTTCTTCTTCCCTTTTTGGAGTTCTGAGCAACTTGTCCTCTCCCTTTGTGTCTGCTTTATTTAGCTGTGTCTGTGTCAAAATGCTGGGAGTTCTGTCTGTCTCATGCTGCAGCAACGGCTGGTGATGCCAGCCAGGAGAGCCAGTCCAAGAATAGTTTCCTGGCTCCAGTCAGTAATTCAGAGCCCAAAGGCACAGCCCTGCCCAGTCTTAGCAGGCAGAGCCATTTCTCAGAACAGGGCTGGTTTTTCTACCTCTATGAGGAGCAATTGAGGCAAAGCAAAACCAACAGTTTCAGTTCTTGGGCAAGGCCCTCACTTTATTGAAAAGTAACACCGTGTTTTCTTGGGCAGCGAGTCCTGGGAAGGGTGTCAGCTTCAGATGATGGAAAAATGTGGACAAAACCGGGGTGCTGCTTGGCTTTTTGCTTCCAATGGTGTAATGTTGAAAGTCAGCACTGCTTCAGGTTCCCTGAGTGCATCCTTCCCTTACAAACCTCCCTAAACCACAAGGTCTCCTGGAGAGGCCCTCACTGGGCTAGATTCATCCATCATTATGAATTACTTCATTATCTAATGAACAGACTTTTCAATCATGTAATTTGGATTTTTAAAATATATTGTGTGTTGTTGTCAAGCTCTCAGAGAGCTCCTGCTGTGGAGTGCTGTAGAGACCATGGCCGTGGTAACAGCCGCTTCTTCATCGTGGCCTCTGTGCATTGAACATTATGGGCATTGCGCCTGCGCAGTGCCTGTTGCCGGGAGGATTAAACAGTTTTAACGGTTTCGGCGGGAACTCCATGCCCTCCCCCCCATCGTATAAATGGGCAGAGTGCCCGACCTTTCCCCAGTCTGCTTGCAACCACCGTTCGCTGTGCCTCCAGCCTTTCACTTGTCTCTCGTAGCTATATTCAAAAGTTTTACTATTATTCTCTTGACTGTACAGCTCTTCAACTCCTTTATCCAAGTTATAACCCTTCTAATTCCGCCCCTCCCCCGTTTCAAAAGTTTTTCTCCCCTTTTCTCCTTTTCAATATATATATATATAAAAATAAACCCTTCTATGGTTATTCTTGTTAAAATTCTTCTGTCGTTTGCTGTCTCCTACCCCTCTTTGATGGCTCAGCGGGCTGTTTTCCACAAGAGTTCCCAGTGTGGGGCTAAAATGTCCCCCACCGATCCTCATGACCTGTGCCTTCTATGCTTGGGAGAAGGTCACAGCGCTGACAAGGGTGGCCATTGCCAGTTCTTTACCAGGAAAACCATCTGCAGAAAATGCTGTGGGACCAGGCTTTGGTCGCTATGAAGAAGGTCTTGGTGGAGATCTCTGCAGCAGGTCCATCTAAGGTCACTCCTCCTTGTCCATTGGATGGTGGTACGTCTTCCAAGGAGGCGAAACACCCCTCTCATTCTCCTCACTGAAAGCAGAACGAGAAGAGGAAGCACGTTGGGTCCTATGCGTCCTCTGTGTCGGAAGAACATAAGAAGAACAAGCCCAACAAGGTGGAATGCAGGAACAAGAAGCGTGCTAAGGGGCCTCGCCCAGAATCGGTATCTACTCCACCTTAGGTACCGATTGCCACATCAATCCCGGCCCTGATTGAACCTAACATTCACTTGGTCATGCAGGTTTCTCCATTGGGGTCTCCTCCACGGATCGTCATTTCGGCTCCATCCACTTCTGACTGTTCTGACCCTGTGGCTAGAGGGTCGATGTCCAATGGCGAAATTCAGGAGTCTCCGCCTCGGTCTCAGACTGACCTGCCACTGGCCCATTCCCCAACCAATGCCTACATCTCCAGAGGGATCTCCGAGGGCTCTCCAATGCCCAGCATCCCCCCCCCCAACAACAGCAACAGGCCCCAGTTCAACCTTCAAAATACTGGGTTCCTCTTCCATACGGTGAGTTTGATTCATCTTGGTCCTATCCATGGGACTATTATCTTCCCTACGGCTTTTCCCTGAGGTCTTTGATCCATCCTCATCACTCCTCATTCGGTGCCAAGGGATGCCCTGTCGACTTCTGCAGCTGCTCTTTCCTGACTCACACCTTCTTCTGCAGGGTCATCATCAAGTCCTCCATACCACTCCGATTCTGATTCAGATGACTCTGAGCAGGCCTCCACATCACCAGATGCCGTGATCTCCACACAAAGATCTGGGCTTTCCTGGAAATTCCCACAGCAGCTTCGCGGAACTGCTGTCGAGAATGACAACATCACATCGATCCCAACCAAGATAATATTTATGACATCATCAGAAAAGAGGACTCATTCTCTATTGCTCTACTGTTCATCACAACCCTCTGGCAGGTGATGTTGGATACATGGCAGCTCCTCAATCAGCCACACTCGACAGCCAGGTGACTCGATGTATAATATTCGGGAACAAGACATCCCGTTCCTTCTCAAACATCCCAAACCAAATTCAATCATCATTGAGTCTTCCCAAGGTTGGGAGAACAAAGAGCACTCGATGCCGAAAGACGAAGGCAGAAAGATCGACATGATGTCTCATTATATCTATGCTGCTATGGGAATTGGGCTGTGCATCTCTAATGACGAAGCTACCATGGTGAGGTACCAATACTTCCTCATGCAGAATCTCAAGTCCCTCCCCTCTACTTTTCTGGAGCAGCAGAGGGACCTTTCCCGCATGTTCACCCATGAGGCTACGCACCTCTCCATTCAACAACTTCATATGGCGAGACATCATGTTGATTGCGACTCCAGGGCTCTCGTTGGTGCCATCACCCTTTGTTGCCTTGCCTGGTTACGCTCAGGTAACCTACCAGATGAAACCAAGCAGCGCGTGGAAAACATTCCCTTTGACAGCTCCAGGCTTTTCCATTCAAAAACGGACAACAAGCTGGAGAATATTCAGAAGGCTCGTCTTACAGTTCGTCATATGGAGACACCCTCTCAGAGCTGACGTAAGTGGCCATGGCCTCACTCCCAGTACTGGTACCAACCTTACCCTCAGTATGCCGGGCACCAGCAATTCCAGCCACACCAGCAAAGGAACCAGAGGCAGAACGCGCCTTGGTACCAACAGGTTCGTGGCCACCCCAACACCGACAAGCACCAGCATTGACGGGACACATGAACCTCTCCTCGATCCTCTAACCCCCCCCCCCCCGCTTCCTTCTGGGGATCGGCTGCAAGGCTGACTCCCCATTTGGGAGTCCATCACATCTGATGAGTGGGTACTTTCCATCATAGAGCACGGATATAAAATTGAGTTTGGCACTGTGCCTCCGCCGGGACCGATCCAGTATACGGCTGCCTCTCTCCAAGGGCTGTCGTGGCCTCTTCTGCCCTCTCTGCCAGCATTCCCATGCATGACATCTGCAAGACGGCTACATGGTCTGCTCCGTGCACCTTCATGAGACACTACCGCCTAGACGTCAGGGCCAGGCAGGACTGCTCTTTCGGCCATGCCATCCTCTCCTCGTTCTTCAGTGATGGCACCGTCCTGCCTCCGGGTGTGGTAAGCTGACTGATCACCCATAAGGTGTGATGCACGCAGACCACAATGAAGAAAGGCAGGTTGCTTTCCTGTAACTGTCGTTCTTCGAGTGGCCATCTGTGCATTCACACAACCCGCCCCCCTCCCCCCCTCCCAATGTCAGTGGCTGAGTTGACAGGAATTGCCTCGTTTACATGGCTGAGGTTGATAACTGTGTACACATGCTCAAGCATGCGCATACCTACCTTACTGTCTTCTGACAGCTGATTCCTGTCTTGTCACTTTCTGTCGAGTTCAATTTACTAAGTTCCACCTCAGGGCAAACGGGCAGTCGCAAGCCAACTGGGGAAAGGGTGGGCACTCCGCCCATTTATACGATGCAATTGAGGTGCCAAATAGCAGTAAGTTAAAATATATTAAAACTAAAAGCAGCATAAATAACATCATAAACTTGTAACAATATAAAATCAATTGTTAAAATGTCTGGAGAAGAGCACTGTTTTTGCCTTGCGCCAAAAAGACGATAAAGATGGTGCCAGGTGAACTACTTTTGGAAGGCTATTCCATAAATGGGATGCAACCACTGAGAAGGCCCTGCTTTTATTTGCCATCTTCTTTTACCTTGATGCATGGCTCCCTCAGGAGGGCCCCCTCGCCTGATCTTAGGGACTGGGTAGGTACATATGGGTGCAGGTGGTCCTTCAGGTATTGCACTGGTCTGTATTGGAGAAGGGCAACCTGTAGCCCGACATTTGGTATTGCCTGCCTCAGTAGTGTTTAAATCATCTGGTGCCACGCTGGGGTGTTCAAAGGGCAGACTAAACCAGAATCAAGAAATGTGGAGTGCAGAGCCTTTACAGTGGTGGCCTCCACTGTCATCAAGGTAGACTGGAGCTGTTTTTGAAAGGGCTGCAAGGAGAATGTTCCTGTTCAGGCTGGCTTTGGTGTGCTGACTTTAGGACTTTGAGCTGTTGTTTCCTTCAAAGAAAGCTTGTTGCTGTTCCAGGCCAATGGAGGTTCCCCAGGGGGTTTGCAGACTCTTCAAGCTCTGCCCCTAAAATCTCCCCCCTCCGCCCCCTATTATCCCTGATCACTGATCAGGGGACACCATAGGGTTTAGTGTGTGCAGGGATTCAGCTTTGTGCCCCTCAGATTCCTCACTGGAACAATGAACAGTGTGTAAAGTCAGCAATTTGCCCCACATTTTGCCAATTCCTTTTCCCTCTGTAGGGAGGCCTGGAACTCTACACAAAACGGGCGGGACAGGATGACATCCAGCAGGGGTGAGCTTTCAGGGAGGCCCAAGGAGTGGGGTGCAAGGGACAAGCTAGGCCCAAATTTCAACTGTTCTGCCCCCACCCCCAGCTTTAGACATTTATTTTGTGTTTAGCAGTATTTCATCCCTGTTACACTTCTTTGATCTTTCCACTCCCAAGGGCTTAAAATAAGAGGATTCAGTTCTCCATAGCCTCAAAACCCTTGCTTTGCAACCTGCTGGTCTCAGCCTTCTTTGAATAGGCAAGGAGCAAAATTAGTGTTTCTAGACACGTGACTTTGTGTGAGCCATCAACACCTCTGCCTCTGCTGGTTTCCACCAGTTCTCACTGAGCTGAGTGCTTGGCTGGAGGAGCTGGGTGTTTGCACCTTGGCACTCGGCTCAGGACAGACTCCAAAAGGCGAGGCGGTAACAAGCTGGGTCTGTTTCTCCCCGTAGATGGGTGGATGGAAAACTTAATGAGATTCGCAGAGATGGTGAGATACCACATGACACGGGCCCCACCGGCTTTCCATGGAGGGAGCATGCAGTGCCATGGTCAAGCCCGCCGCAAGAAGAGGCTGTCGCTGCATTCACACCCAGAAAAGGACTTTGAAGTGTGGATGCTGTGCCAAAACAAGGGAATTGTATACTGACTTCTGTTCCTCAACACTTCTGGGGGGTTTTAAAGAGTATTTAAAAATAAGGGTTTTTTTGAAGCTCTGCTGCTGCATGCATGGGACAAATTCTTGATAATCATATTTAATGGAGACAAAAGGGTGGAAAGAGAAATCTCTCTCTTTAAAGCGATCAATGTCTCCTTCTCCTCCTCCCCGAGCTGTGGGAACAGCCAATTGGGATGCTGTTTTCAAAGGCAACTGCATCAGAGTTGGAACGGGCGAGAGGCACACTTGCCAGCTACCCCAGTTGTGTTAGGACAGACTGGGCTTAAAGAAGAAACCACTGTTATGCACTGGATAAACCTCGTTAAAGATCCACTGTTTCTGTGTTGTTAAAGCTGCAGGAGGAAAAATGGGGAGAACACTCCAAAAAACGTATCAAGGAAACTCCTCTTTTTGAGAATTAGTGTGGTGCTGGATTGGGACATGGGAGATCTGGTTTTCAGCCCCTGCTCAGCTCACTGGATGATTTCGAACTAGTCCCTCACTGGCAGCCCAGTCTACCTTATAGTGCTGCTGTTGTGAGGATAAAGTGGAGAGGAGCAGAACCTTGTAAGCCCCTTGAGTTCCGTGCAAGAGGAAGAAAAATAGGATAGAGCTGTTACATAATACTCTGCATTTATTTGTTGTGTTTATTGATGTTTATTGACACAATAGAGTTGTGTCTCTCTTTTGCCTTTGCACTGTTTTGGCACTAAAGGTGACTTCCTATGTTGCTGCATCCTATCAATGTTTGTGCAGAGCAAATAACTAGCAAATGATTAAAATAATTCTCACACCAAGTGGAAATGTGAGGCATTTCTCCATCTGGGGACTGCTCACTCATTTCTCTGAAGGGTTTTCAGGTGCCCGGCTGTACAAGAATTCCTTTCCTTGACAAGTGGCACAAAAGGAACTTTTCCTAGGCTCAACTTCGGCTCCTGTTACGGTACACAGAGCCAACACCGGACGGCATTTCCCATTCTGTGCCGCCTGGGAAGCTCCAGGCACCCTGTCTCTGCTCTGTTTCAGAGAGTAGATCCAATGCTATTTGGACCACAGTGTTTGCCGTTGCTCTTGATCCATAAACCTAACCCTGAAAGAAAGAAAGAAAGAAAGAAAGAAAGAAAGAAAGAAAGAAAGAAAGAAAGAAAGAAAGAAAGAAAGAAAGAAAGAAA
>NW_025336044.1:4606764-4677808 GCF_004798865.1 Varanus komodoensis
TGTGTGTGTGTGTGTGTGTGACTCTGAATTGAATTGTAACTGCCGTCTTGCAAAACTTTTGCTTGTTTCTCTTGCAGTGCATTTCCAAGCAGGTTTATTCAGCTATAAGCTCAGTCAGGCTTATTCAGCTGTGAAGTCCAACTTATGTTACTTGCTGAGGACTTAAGCGCATGCAAAAGGTTCTGGTTTGATACAGCAGCTCAGTTCTGCAAAGTGTGTCTTCCTTCTGCTACAGTTCAGGGAATTAGTGAATCAGTCCTTGCGAACACTAGAGACGGTGTCTGAGAAGTGGGAGAAACGGGCAGTGGATTCAAGGGAGTGCAGAGTTCTGCCTCTGCCCTGCGAATTCCAGCGCGAACCAGCTTTTCCAGGTTGCAAGGAGTCTGTGGAGCTGACAGACCTCTGACATGTGCATATTCTGGTCCATGGTAGCTGCTGGAAAAAATAAATAAATTACACATATTGCCAAAAATGCACTGATAATATCCTGTAGACTTAAGCAGAAAACACATTTTCGGCTGGTTTGGAAAACGCAGATTCTCATGAATTTGCATTCACGCAAATAAGTCCATTGATGGGCAGACAACAGGGTGAAAGCTGCCCAAAGGACTACATGATTGTGCACAGAGCAGCCTTTGCATCATTTGCACATCTCTAATGCACATCCCGCGACATGCTGCACACAGCACCCTGCAAGACTTGTTGACTGAAACAGACATGGAATTACCTGGAGCTGAATTTTTGAGTAGTAGCTTTAGACCATCACTACAAAAGCCCTCAAAGTCATGTCACAGAAAGCATTCTTTATTTCATAGATGTGCAGCTGACACACAGATTTGAAAATGACCCTGGAAGCCTTTCAGAAAGCCAGAAAATACCGAAGGACTATCTGGCTTTTCTGCCAATACATGAATACCATATGGCTGCCATCTTGCCTATACATTTCCAAGACACTTCTCCTCACCTCATCTGTCTTCTGTTCCTGCTCCATATTCTTGTACCTGGAACCATGTTATGTGTCTTGAAACCTGCTGGCTTACATTCCTGCTTGAAATTTACAGTCTCAGAGAAACTTAAAATTAGGCTTCTACGGGAAACTTTCTGCATTTGGCCAACAATGACTACAGAAGGACACGTGTGCAATGTGGAGATGCCACTATTTGATCAAAACTGTTAGCACTGGAGAAGAGCAAACCTCCTGAGATGGTCTACTAAATCAGGAGCACCAGGGGGGGGGGTGGCAGCCTAGAAAAGTCATTTGCCCTGCCTTTATTTCTCTCAGGGCTCTCCCTGTTCCCTGGAGCAGAACCTCCAGCTGATTAACAGGCAACAGGCATCCATGTGGCCAAAGGTTTCCTCGACCTTCCATTGCTGCTCTTCCATGTGGTGTGGCTCCCCCAGTCACAAGATGGAGGATGCTTCAGCCATCAGTGCTGCTGCTTCCAGGGCTGGCCCTTCTCAGGATATAGGAAGCTTTGCTCCCCCAGCAGACTCACGGGGCCATTGAAATTGCTATCATCTATGAAACTTATTTCTTTTCGATGTCTCCCAATGGCCAGTGGTCTCTAGGCAGTTTCCCACAGTTCATGAAAACAATAAGATAGCATGTTCCCTCCCATGTGCACCAACTAGATGAAAAACTGTTAAAACAACTGTGAGGAGGAGCAGGCCTGTAAAATACCTGGGGTGGGTAATACCCTTAAGCTCTTGAACACCCATGCCTGACTTTAAATGCCTTGGCATAAAGGACTGTCTCAGGGGCCACCCCAAGGACCCTCTCGCCTGCAACCCGCCATCCGATGCTCCAGGGATCCATTGGCAGAAACCAGCCGCCGCTCGCTCAGTTGCTTGGCCCCAGCAAGGATTGTGCTCTGCTCTGCCTCTGCATTGCGATTTAGTTCTCACTGAGAGCAATTTTCCAGCTGGATTCGAAGGAGTTGATGGGGTCCTGCCCAGCAATGGACAGGTGAGAGGCCGGAGAAGGTGTTCTGTGCCCCTCCCGCTTTGCTAGCCCACCGACATTGCCCTTGTTTCCCGAGCACCTTGGTGCCGGCCAGAGGTTTTGGGCGTCATTTCTTGTCACTCCGTGTTGCTGCTCACGCTGGCTGGGGCTGATCACAGCTGTACTCTGCAGCATCTGGAGGCTGCCTCTTTGTGATCTCGCAGGCAGCTGCTTGACGTCAGCAGCAGCTCTCAATTCTGCAAGAGCGCAGATGTTTGTTCCTTCTGTGTTGTACGCTCTCTTTGGCTTCAAAGGGTAACCAGATGGTCCGCATGCAGCAACTTAATTGCTAATCTAATTGTCACAAAGGGGAGGGTCTTTTTGGTGGTGGCACCTGACTTGTGGAATGTCCTCCCCAGAGAGGCTTAGCTGGTCCATTCATTTTCACTTTTCCTTTTGCAAAGCCAGGATTCCCCAAACATGCTGATGTCTCCCCCTCATTCTGCATCACCCCATTTTGGCCCATTGTCATTTAGAAACACAGAGCGAGTCAGAAGGGGTCTCCCAGGACATCTAGTCGGACCCCTGGCTCTAGCCGGCTCCATTCACATAGAAACAGAGCGAATCAGAGCGAACCACTTCATGTTCACTGTGAGAAGGAGCAACTGCCATGGATGCTCTGGAATGCACAGGAATTGCGTGCAGGTATTTTGGCAGCTTCTCACATGGGAAAGGGTGTCTCAAGGTAGAATGTTTTGAAGACAGCTTATGTTGCCCATGGAAAGCATACATGGCCTATTGTTAGGTGAGATATTCCAAGGAGACTTGGAGCAGGAACTGGACTTATTTTGTGATTTGAGAATGTTAATAGTAAAGAGGAAACTCTTTTTAAGTTATGCAGGATTTAACTTGAGAAACTATTAAAAGATACCTGTCAGGTTTGTGCTAAAGACAGAAAAGGACCAATGCTTCCTTCTAACAGATCAGAGAGCAAGGACCCAAACACATCAAACAGGGTCTTGTTTGAAAAAAGTCCTATTCCAAGCATGTCTAAGAACATGAAAAGGAGGTGGGGCAAATGACTAGTAAGAGATCTTTGAGAATCAAAGTTGCCATTGAATTTGGCCAGTGGAGGGGAGGAGACATTTCATCTGATCTTATCTGGGACTTAAAGTAGGGCAGGCTGTTGGAACGTCATAATGATTGTCATGTTAAAAATAATTAAGGGAGGTGGTTCTCCTCCTTTGCCTCTCTGTCATCCTGTGTCCTTCAGGCAAGAGGGCAGGCCGGGTTTTGAGATGAGGAGGTCAGCCTGTGAGACGATCGCTCATTAGTGCCCCTTTGATACGCGGGAACAATCGACCTTCTCCTAGCGCTTGCTGTTTCCCCACTTCCTTCTCAGTAAATGCACGAAGAGTCCTTCCCTGGGACTGAGTATGTCTGATGACGCCACCAGGGCCGGCCCAAGCAGCCGGCCGGAAGAGGCAACTTTGGGCAATGGGAGCTTAAAGGAAAACCGAGCCCTCCAAAACCAGGATCACGGTGACAGTGGACGCAACGTAAGTGCCTCCATGATAAACTGGGCTTATTTTGTCCCGCAAACCTACCACGGCTTCTTTGGGGTGGCCTCAGAGTCCTGCTTCTGGGATTAAAAGCCACCACAACAGGCTGTAGGTCCTTGCCAGGCTCCAGGACCACCCCTGGGTTGCAGCATCATCCGTATCCAAGTGGGCAGCACACCCAGGCACGAAAAGCCTCACTGCTTTTGCCAAGCATCTGTGGACAAGCGCTTACAACACCTGCTCCAAAGTACCTCCCCCCCAGCACTTGGGGGAGGCTGTCACTGGCTTCTTGTGTCCCAAGAAGCCATGGTGTTTCCTTACCCTTGGTCTGCCCTGCCATCACAACCCAGAAACAGAGCTTCAGCACAAAATCCGAGAAACAACCGCTTGCTGTAAGGTCTCCTTGCTTTCACGGTGGTTTCTTGTTATGTCCAGACCTGGGAGCACCATTTTACCGCTGGTGGCGACACTGCAGGATAGAGTCTGGAGGAAAGAATGGCAAGGGAAAGGGGATGCTCCAGGTAGCCATCTCCGCTACCCACAGCTCCTTAGTTTCACACATGGCATCACCTGCCTTGTCCCCGTGGCTGAGCAATGTGGCTGGGCAGGCAGGGAGAGGCAGCTGGGGTCAACTGGGAAGAGGGCCGTGCAGAAGGGGGTTTTGCTCACGGAAGCTGCTGAGCTGCAAGCAGTGGGCAGGAGGGTGGAGCAGGGAAGCCTCGCAACTGCCTGAACAGAAGGTCCAGGCAAATACCTGCTAGCAGTGGAAACTCGGGGGGGGGGGGTTGCTGTGACATGTGAACCCAGCTAGTATTCCTAGTCTCTGTTGCTGCTCAACCATGTCCTGAACCCTCCTCATGCGTGTTTTCTGAAGTGTTTTTACTAACTTTTCAGCAAGGAGACCAACATATTGTCAAGTGCTTCTCTCCACACCATCTTGATTTGTCTTTTGGCCCCTGCTTCTGCCTTGTGCAGAACTGGTAATGACCATTGGTAATTTACCTTTTTTTCAAACTCACCAGCTTGCCTTTTTGACCACGCCCCCCATGACAGGCATGCTGTGAATCAACTCTTGCCAGGGCAACCATTTTGTGATAGCACCCGCAAAATGCCAACTGTGCCTGCGGGTGACACTTGAGGCCTGCCAGTCATTGCACCTGCCCAGTGTGAGAGAGGTGGGACAGGAGAATCCCACTGGACAGACGCGTTTAAAAAGCACAAATGCCCTGCTGTCCCAGCAGCACAGAGTTCTTCCCTGTGTTTCCACCCGTTTGTTCTCTTCCTTGCGCTCTCTTTCTCATGGTAAACATGCCATGAACCGTACATGGAGTTCTAGTCTATTTCATCAATGCAAAAGGCTGCCTTCTGTTGCAAATCTGTTGACATGAATGGATTTGCTCTGTTTCACTGGCTGTATTCACTCGAACAGATATCAGGGGTTCGTTTTTAAAACCAATCTGTGGTTCTTCACTGGGATCCAACAAGCAGGCACCTGAGAAATACTGAAGGGAACACCATTCTATGGAATATAACAAGAGAAAAACAGAAAATTCATGAAGCCATTGTGCTTTTCTGTGCCCCCCTGTTAATTTATGGAATCGATTTTTGGTTTCACCACAGAATTGAGAAGTGACCACTTTATGAAGTGCTGCCTTTCCTGCATAACCTCTAGGTGGCGCTGTGAGATAGGACGATTGTGCACATCCCAAAGGTGAATTCTTGCTTTCTTTTGCTTTCAAAGTAATGCCTTTTTCTCCTCCAAAAATAGCTTAATATCTGCTGCTTAGACCCAAAAGTGAACCTAGAAGGTTTGAAGAACCCATCAGTAACTGAGCAGGGACTGCCGCATCTAGAAAAGTTCTTGATATAAATGGTACAAAATCGTTGTGTGTCTCAAATACACAAATATGTTAGGATTTTTCCATTTGCAATGGAAAAAATTGGCAGGTATCTTGCTTCTTGTCCAGGCACTTTTGAATGTTGCTTGAGAAGAGCCAAGAATGTCTACGGTGCTGGTGGAAAATTCACCAAGTACACTTTAGAACATTTCGCTTCAGACCAGAGCTGCAAACAAATTGCAACCAAGTAAAAAGGATCTTTTCCTCCACCTTTCTTCCTGGTACTGCGGGTGGAAAATGAGTTTCAACCAATGAAGCCTAATTTTTCAGTGATGTCCTCTATTCCTCTTCTCTTATAATGCTTTTAGAAAAGGCTTTTATCATACAATCAATCCTGTCTCGATCACAGAAAATTATGTTGACAGATGTGGACCTCTTCCATAAGTAAATGGCCTGTGTTTTCCCACTTTTTTCTTGCCACAAAAAGCTGTTAATGAGGGGAAGGTGGAAGAGCCGCTCAAGGCCTTTCACTGGCAGTGGTAAGAGCCCTCTTAGCACTGTAGGGTCTTCTCACCATTTGTTTGGCTGAAAATTTAGGGCTGCTTCCCGTTAGAGCACTCCTAGGTAGATATCAATCTGTTTCCCAAAATATTTTTGTCTGTTAAGAAAAAATATATTTGGAAAGAGTGATGGTAAAACACTCAGCTCTGAACTCTGGACATCGTCATCTCAGCTCCCCATAAAATTCCATGAATGAGGCAAAGTCTTCAGAGTTTTGGAAGATTATCAGGAATCTTTCATTCAGTCATCTGCCCCTTGAAGGAACAGAAGGGTTTTTTATTATAATTTTCTTTTATTTGCACAAATCAACACTAATGCACATTTGTGGAAATCTACCTAATTCTTAAAAAAACAAAACAAAAAGTTTTAAATGCAGGCTGCTTTTATTAAAATTAATTAAATAAATAAGTTCCAAACCATGCAACTCTGCTGCAGGGATCTGCAGGTTGGACTCCTGGAAGATTCTGAATTAGTTTGATTTTATTCAGCTTTCATAAAAATGTGCAAATATGTATATTTGGGAGAAAAGGAGCTAATTTTTTAATTGAATGTGTGAGAAACTGCCAGGTTTTTTAATCCAGGAGGAGGGCTTTGAGAGCTTTGCTCAAAACAGTCTGGGTCTGAATCTCTGTTCATGCAGAATTAGGATAGCTGCTGCCTCTTACTTTGAGACACCTCCGGAAAGCTGTATGGCTGGCAGCTGCTGTAAGAGCCTTTTCACGTTGGAACAGCTGTACCTCTTGAATGTGGCCAGTGAAGCTGGGTAAGAATTTCATTTCCATTCATTTTTGTAAGAATTTTATCAGAGAGTCACCGACTCCTTAATTCTCTGTCCCCCAAGTATGACGAATTCAGAAATTAATCCCGCACCCACGGTTATTTTACGTACCTTGGTGCAGGTGGTGTGCATCAGTTTTCCCACGGGGCAGGCGAGAACAGGGAGGCTGCCCTGCTGGGTCAGCACTAGGGTGCCCCCCCTTCAGCGCGCGCTTCCCACTGCAGCACCCAGCCGAACCAGAGGGCCTGGTGCGCACGGGTGTGGGAGCCGGAAACCCCGGAAGGTTTGTGGCAAGGCGGCCACTTGAGGAGCCAAATGCAGAGTCTATGAAACCTCGAACGTTTATACGACCTGCAAAAGCAGCGAGAGTGCCGATTGAAGAGGATGGCAAAACCAGCGGCCGCAAAGCACAGAGCTCCCTGCAACCCCAGCAGAAAAGCGGCTGAGCGCAGTAGCATTTTCTCCGTATAAACTGTCATGGACTCGCAGCCTTAGGCACAATCCCCTCTGAGTGCGGCACGCTGAGTTCTGTGCAACTTGCTTCTGAGTAAGCCTAAAAAAGGTTGGGCTGTGTTACTTGTGAAAGGGACTCATGTTTTAATGATTCTGCAAGCGAACCTTCCAACTTCATGAGCCCTTTCCCTCTCACACTGATCTTCTCCGTTGGTTTTCCTGGAATATTTGTGTTTGCATTTTCTTCCTCTCTTGCTTTCTCTCCATTATACTTAGACTTAACAATGATTATTCCAGCATGAGGGTCAAGGCTAAAAGTCAAAGATGTGAAAGGGAATCCCGCTTGAAGCAGCAGCAGCAGCAGCAGCAGAAGAAGAAGAAAAGGACCCTGCCACACACCCTTCACTGCAAGGGTCATCTATACATCAGTGTCTGATCCGCTAAAGGCTTTTCTCTGGCTGTGCTAATGCTGAGGACATGCATAATTGGGAGTCTTTCTCGCAGGTCCCTTTTTTGAGGGGAAGCAGTTTTGTAACTTTCATTCTTCATGAAAAGCATTTTGCTAGGAAGTATCAAAAATACACAAAAAGTAATGAGGAGGCAGTATGATGTCTGGGAATACTGGAAGGTTGAAACGCCTCATTGCTGGCTTAGAAGCTGTGGAAAGGGATTCAACAGAAGTTGTGCTACTGGCAAAATCCTTTCCCCAGCATATATAAAAGCATAAAAATAATAACAGGCTCTCCCTTTTGCTCTGCTAGTTTGTACTGATGAGACTTGCATTCATGTTCAGAACTAACGGGGGTGGGGCGGGGATACAGCGGGCCATGGAAACGATGCTCATCACAGCTCATCACAACGCAGGAAGTGTGAACCTTCACTTTGCATTGCTGTGTTCATGTGACCTACATTCTGCTTCTCTGCAGCTTTGCATTCGCCCTGATCTTTTTACCATTTAAAATGAACAGAAAAGAACTGATCTCCGTGATGGGTCCTTTTCTCCTGCTCTTGGCCTTTCCACCTCACCCTCTCCCTCCTGTGCATGCTTGTGTCCTTGTGCCTGTCTGTACAACTTCACTTTTCCTCTTTTTCTGAGCTCCTCCGGGCCTGAATTCTCGCATTTTGTTTGCAGAAATGCAGAGCAAGTGACCTTCAGTCACCCCTGGAGCTTGTTACACCACCTGCCCGCTGGGGGCGGGCAGAAAGGGTGTGCTGGGGCAATTTTGGAAATGACAGCGGACAAGAACAGATCCCTGGTGTGTCCTGGTCGTCATACTGCACCTTCTCTCTCTCTCTCTCTCTCTCTCTCTCTCTCTCTCTCTCTCTCTCTCTCAGAAGTGCAGGCCCCAGAGATGAGGGTGACTGACGCGGCCAGAAGAAGGCGGAGGTGGCGCAGGGCCTGGGACGGTCGCTGGAGAGCAGCAGAAAAGGCACAGTGACGGGCGGAAGGTGAGTGAGACCTGCCGGAATCTAGACTTGGCTTATTTTGTCAAGCCCCAAGACTGGTTCCATTTGACGCCTGTGTGTGTGTGTGTGTGTGTGTGTGTTCCCCCCACCTTTGAGTCTCTTTGTGTATCTCTGTCCCATTGAAATAAAACTGAACTGGGACACGTTCAGGGTCATCTCCACCCATTCTGAAACTGCTCTGCTACTTAGACCAGGGCTACCAGGGCTAAGCAAACTCGCATCCGGATCTCCACCCTCCTGCCCCAACCACCGTCCTCTTTCCTTTGGTGTCTCGGCTCTTGTGCAGCTCTTTTCCCCTTCCAAAAGTTGAAATGCCTCTCCTGAGAGCTGGCCCCAGACTGCCACCATATGCTGGGGTGGGGGGATTAGGGGTTCCTCTCTTTTGGCCTCCCATGCTCCCCATCACTGGGTGGCAGTCCCAGTTTCCCAGTGAGATGCTCTGAAATCTGACCCTCGGGCTGAAAGAGGTAGCCCCCTGCTGGCTTAGGGAGCTAACAGCACACAGCCCCTCCCTGTGCCCTCATCCGCTGCAGTGGGGGGTATGCCGAGCGGGGCGGGGGGGTCACACAGGGTGGAGCTTTCTTGGTCGGGTGGGAAGCCTGCCCAGCTCTGCAGGTGCTGGCTGTGAGTGTCTCTTCTGCACACCTGTTGGGGAAAGGTGCACCCTACAGGTGTGGGGCCAGCATAATGAAGCTGGTGGAGCAACTGCCTTCAGGTGCAGAGCAGTGCCTGCTCCTATGCCACATCTGCCCCAGACAGACAAGCAAGGGGCAGCCCCCGCGGAGGCAGCAGGTGTGTGGATCGATGAAGGTCCTACCAGTCACCTGGAGGTGTCATCTGCTGGCACCAGCCTGGGCTGTCTGCAGCCATCACGGTTCATGGCCACTGATAAAGCTGATTTGGTCTGCTCCCTTGCAAAGTCTTCCGAGGCAGCAGCCAAAGTCACAGGATTGTTTGGAAGAGGGATTTTGAGTTAAGCTTCCTGCAGTCTTCCCACCGGGGGTGAGTCTGTGGAGACTGCCTGGGGAGAGCTGGACTTTCAGAATGGGCCCTGCACCATGGAAGAGAGCAAGTGTTCTGTTAAGAAGGGCAGCAGCTCCTTAGGACACTGCCTGTGGCCACATCCCCAGTCAGAATTAAGAAATGCAGGCAGCGGTGTGGCTCCAGCTCTGTGTATACATGCAGCATATGCGCCTTCCGTGAAGCTGATCACAATGGGACAGAGAAGCTGGAGGGGCCCGAGCCCACCCCCTGCTCAGTGCAGGAGCACCAGTGGGACGGCTGTCCAGATGCCCCCTGAATGCCTCCCATGTGGGAGAACCGCGGCCTCCATGGCTCCATTGTCATGCTGCTCTAGCAGTTCGACTCTATCCGGAATCTGGAGATCTAGCTGAAACTTGGCTTCCTGTAACTTGAGCCTGTTATTCTGTGTCCTGCACTCTGAGACAACCGAGAAGAAATCCTGGCCTTCTTCTGTGTGACAACCTTTCAGGTACTTAAAATATGCTCTCCTATTTATAGCTTATCTATCTTTTACATTCATAAACTGCTCCCTTAGCCCTCCAGGGCTCTCTTGGTGGTGTACACTCCAAAACAAATATATAACAAAATTCATAAGATAAAAGTTCATACAATAAAACTCCATCAAGTAAAATACAATACAATATACTCTGACAGATAACTACAGCAGTTAAAATAATTAAAAGTCCTTTAAAATATGAAATAGTAATTTAGCAATTCCTAAAATGTCTTGTGATTAAAACTGGTGCTGAAAAGACAAGCAATGAGCTGCTAGGCACGCTTCTCTGGGGAGCTTATTCCACAGCTGGGGCAAGTACCGAAAAGGCCCTTCTGTTTGCCACCCCTTTACCTCTTTCGAGGCGGGTTCCCTGTCTCCTGTCAGGCTTCCCATCTTGAGGCTAAACATGTCCAGTTCTTTCCATCTCTACTTATGGGTCATTCACTCCAAAATACTCTGAAATAGAAAAGGATAGCTCACAGCAAATTGTTGCTGTTGAGAAATTCACTTCCCCCCACTGACAATGAGGATTACAACTAAGATCAGAGCGAACGGAAGCCTTGAACGGTGGGGCGTCATCAGCCCTGCTAATCGAAACATCATGGTACTTCAGCCCTGCGATCCCCGGTTCCACTACGACGCGGCTTCAAGCCAGGGGGTGTTGGCAGGCTGCCCCTGGAAGGCTTCACGCAGCCTGAGTGGGCCTTCTGCTTCCTGTCATGGAGTGGGCACTGATAGCCTTTCCACAATGCCGGTGCCATTGCAATTTGTCTAAGATAGCAGAAGTGTGAGAGAAATATTTCCAGTTCTGAAGAGAGCCGCACTTGGCTTCCAGCCGTGCAAAAGACGAAAAACAGACCAGATTAAATCAGCAGTGACTGCCCACGGTGCAAGAACTGGGAATGAACTTTCTGCCAGGCTAGCTGGACTTTTACAAGCCTGTGAAAATCTGTGGGCCCTTCTGTTTCTGGTGCAGAACTGTATTTTGCCAGTGCGGAGAGCCGAGGAGTTAGAGTGGGGAAAGCCCCGTGGAATGAAATGGAAACGGTACACACGTACCTGTGTTCTCTTGCACGTTCCCCATTCCTTTCTATGAAGCCCACATTGGACAACTTTCCTGGGGGGTTTAGGGTGGCCAAGTGTTGATTTTAATGAGGGCAGTTCTCTGGCTGAAGGCAAGTGAGAAGATGCTCCTTGTTCCCAAGCTGAGCTGTGCTTCCAGGAGCCTTCCAGAACTGCAGTTCTGCTGCAAACAAGACGCACACGGCCCACATCCCTTGCTTCCCAGCAAAATCACTGTGGTTTCGGTGGAGGCACCAGGTGAATGCAGGAGGGTCCACAGAGAGGGCCACTGGGCAGTGCATGTGGGCCCGAGGCCAGGCCTTGCCCACCTGACACTGTTGAGCCAGATCTAAAAGCGAAGGGCCACCAGGATCGGGCAGAGCAGAGGCGCCAAGGTTGGCTGCCCGCCAGGCTCAGTTAGCGCATGGGCATCATGCTGAGGTGGCAAGAGCTCACCCGGCACCCAGCCTTCCCAGGAGAGGGAGGCCTGTTGCGTTTCCCTTGAAATGCTGTTCGCTTCCTCATCAGCATCTCTACATGCCGATCGCTATTCACTGGTCTTATGCAAACATGCATCCTTTTGGATACATGTGCATGTAGCTCTGTGAAGCACTGGCAAATGCTCCAGCGGCCACCTCAGGCAACCGCCTTCCCCAAATCGTTCTCTCTAAATGGGGGTAGCCATCATTTGGCTTCCTTCCTTTAGAGCTGCCCCTAACATCAGCCAACGAGCCACTTCCCACTTCTCAGTTTGCATCACGAGAGAAGGCACAGGTGGCCAGAAAAAGAAATTGGTCCCAGCAGTGAAGCAATTGCTCGGCAAGAAAGATACATGGATAGATTTTGCATCCCCTGAGGTTGAAAGAATGAGTCTGGAGGAGAGGGGTTGCAAGAAGTTAGGCTATGCAGCTAGCTCATCCATTTCTGTTCCACGCCTGCATGCTTGCTTTCATAGATTCCAGGCGTGGAGTGTCCCAAAAAGAGGACACATATTTGCAGAATATTTGCAAAGGTGAACTTAGCTCTGCAGTAAGTCAAACAGAGGGGCATTCCATTACACCATATTGGGCAGGACTGTGACCAGGTGATCCTTGCCCAGTATCACAGTGTTCCCATCACTGTTGACGGGACACTTCCCATTGGAAAGGAATATGCCCACTCATTAATACTCCCAATTATAATTGGGTAGCAGTTGTGCAGCTCCAAGATGTATTCAGTGTACGAAAGCTGACCAGCCTGGCAGCTGAACCTTCTCCAAGAGTTGCAATGGGGTCGCATTCTCCCCCACACGTGAAGGCAGTGGGCTGACTCGGGGGCACAGGAAAGTCTGCTTGGTCCTCCGCTTTCCTTTCCAGCAGCTGCTGCCTCCTCTCCACCTCTGCTGCCTGAAGTGGCCAACTCGCTCTGCCTCACAGTAGGGCTGGCCCTGGAAAAAAGCATGCAGAGCGTTCAGTGGGGTAAGGAGGTTCACAGGCAATGACTGTTGTTCTGAGAACTGGAAGGGCTGCGTCTGAAACACTGACTGAGGGCAACACCATGGAATCTCATTACACACCCCAGCAAACTCCAATTTCCCTCTGCCCCCCCCCCACTTCATCTAATCAGCGTTTAGATGTGTGCTTAATCAGGAAGGAGTGCATGGTGGGTTTTGGTTCCTTTCCAAGTTTGCTCAGAGAATTTCAGGACAATAAATTGGGCAGGATTCTTGGCTCTGTTTTGTTTGTGAAGTTGAAATAAATTCCAACTGATAATTTTTGGTTGGGCTTCAAATGAGTAAAATTATTACCAGAATAAGCTAGATGGCTGACACGGAGGCAAATTGCTGAAATTGCTGTGAAGTTTTTGGGTGTGTGTTTGTGCAGGTTTTATGCAGCTGGAAGTCGCAAAATTGGAATAAAGCACAGATTGTGAGTGATGCTGCAAACTGAAAACTTGCAAAGAATGTGCACAACAGAGTAGCTTTGGAGAAGAGGACCATGGAATGGAGTGTTCATGGGAAAAAACGGCTGGAGAGCTGCTATTGAAGGAATTGAAGGTTTGTTTCTTTGCTTGTTTCAGTCTGGCCAGCCTGGATAGCCAAGGGGCTATTGGCCAAGTGTATTATCAGAGACCAGCACTGATTCTGTCTTACATTGGCTGGGATCATATGACCTGGCAAGCAACCCTGCGTTGTTTCTGCAATGCATGGCGTTTTGCTCACACTTACTGGTCAGACGATCACGTGCAGGTTCCAGGCTCGTTTCTCCATCCCTTCCCTCCCGTCATGCTGCCCAACAGCCCTGTGAGTGTCATCTCCTTCCTTATCCCCTCTGTCACCCCTGTGGCCCTCGACAGCCTTGTCCTGATTGGTCTGCTGAGGTTTTGACGCGAATTCTGCCCCTCGCCCCTCCTGCATGCACTTGCATTTCTGGAAGGCTTCCTACCCCTCCAGCCCCCAGAGGAATGTTGATTAAAAGCGAACAAGCACTTCTGCCATGATTTCCCCTTCTCCCTCCATGCATTGACCCAAGTTCTCCCTGTTTCTGGAAGTCAGCAGTGTGGTGGGCATATTGCTTGGCCAAAGGGGACAAAGCGGGTGATGACGCATGTGTTGCTAGAGAGCAGAGGGGAGCAGCGAACGGAGGACTCCCATGGGACTCTATGGTGTTCTGCAGCAACAATGCTAAAATGGAGGTCCCAGATCTGGATGACCAGAGGAGCTGTGGTGAAGCATGGAAACCTTACAACACACCAGGGATTCTCTCTGTGCTTCCAGACTAATTCTACCATGCAGAGACTCTGGAACTGGATCAGGGTGACTCACAATGGTAGGATTTCACCTTGGCTCTTCACGTCGTGTGAACCTGCCCACTGGGTTAGATCCTTGGTCCTTCTAGCTCAGTATGGTTGTCACTGACTGGCAGCTTTGGGTAGAGGTTTTCCCAGCCCTAGATGGAGATGCTGGAGCTCGACCACTGAGCCATGCCGCCACATTCTGCCCTGGGGCCCAGCCTTTTTGGTGCCTCTGCGGCATCCACAACATTCTCCCTCGGTCAGGATGCAGTTCATAGACAGATTTTACTGACATCAGTACTACTTCTTCTGAAGGAAACCGAGCATCCAAACACAATCTTGATTGTTCTCAGCTCTTTCCCTCCCTCCCATCGAATGCACATGAGGCAGACACGATCCTGAATGGCTGTTTGGACTCAGTAACTTGATCCTGGAGGGACGTAATTAACAGAAATTGAGTCCAAGCAAAGGGGAGGTTCTGCACAGAGGTGTTTCGTCTCTCTGGTGTCCAACCAGCTCTCATGGAGCTTCTGTTCCTCTGCTAGGCACAGATTTCTGCCATCCTGACTCTAGAGGCCCAAGGGCTCTGGGGGCACCAGAAAGACCAGCAGTGTCCCTGTCTCAGCTACAGGGACCGGCCCCTGGGCAACTTCCATCCTTGATCCTTGCAGTGCATTGTGTGACGCGGTCCAGAAACTCCAGCTGGAGCAGAACGGAGCAGAACGGCTGCTTACTGAGGTGGGCAGTTTCAGGCGTGCGACTGCAGCACCGCATCCATTGCCACGGTTGCTGGCCAGTTTCTGGGCTGCACGCAAAGTGCTGGGGCCGAAGGGGCAGGAAAAAGCCCCACAGTTTCTTTTCTCCCTGAACTTGCATAGGGCTGCAGCCTGAATGCCTTAAGAATGCCTCCTCTCATGAGGCCCTGCCTGCTAAGACAATCTGGAGGCTCTTCATAGGGTGCCCCCACCTGCAGCGATGCCATGGGGGGCTTCTGGGGAGAGAGCCTTCTCCACAGTGGGCCTCCATCTGTGGAGTGCCCTTCCCGGGAAAATCGGCCTTGTTTCTTCACGTTTAGACACCCGGAAAAGGGCTTCCTCTTCCAGTTGCAATGGCGAAGCAGAGAAGTGCTTCAAGGCGTTCTTGTCAACGGCCCCCGAAGGGTGTGGGCTCAGCAGCTGCCTTACCCTTAGGCAGGCTGGCCAAAAGGATGCCTGACCAGCCGAAGAGATTATCTGAGGAACCTAAAGGGTGATCTGCCATGTTCTCTCCCCCTCTTTCTCTGTGTGTGTTTACATGAATGCATGTCTGGAAAGCAAAGAGCACAGCCGTGAAACATGGGAGGCGCTTTCTGCAAGCTCATGCTCCTGGGGCCGCTAGCATAAAGAGCCAGTGTCAGTCCAAATAAGGGTAAAGAAATAAGTGGTCAACCCCTGACCCTGCTGGAACAAAGAGGATATGGAGGAAGAAATGGAAAGAATCGTGGTAATCGTTATGGAAAGGATATAAGCAGCTTAGCCACCTGCTTGAAAACATTGGAGGGGGAGCACAAGTTGGTGAATGAATCATTTTTATACAATGCCGTAGTGTGATGCACTTCAGGCTTCCACCCCAAGGCACTCCAAACATCCTGCATCCGGTGCCCTCATGCCATGTGCACAGAGCAATTGGCTGCGATCGGAACGTGTGTTTCCCAGCGGCCTGGATCGCCTTCCTCTCTGCCCAAGGTTTTATCTGGGGTACCTCTGCCCACCCCTGAAAGCACCGAGAGGCTCTCGAGCAGCCCACATCTCGCCCGGCATCCTGCCCAGGTGAGGGCTTCCTCTCGCAGGTGTCTTCACCTGTGGCCAGACCCTTCCTCTGTGGCTGAAGCGGAGTCGCCGTGCTCACCTAGAAGAGGGGACAGTGCTGCAAAGAGCGCGGGGTGGATGGCGCCTGTCCCTGGGCTGGCCTTTCACGCCCTCTTGGCTACCCCCAGCCGCCGGAGTCTCTCTGCCAAACAGCAGCGTGTCTTGTGCCGGTTCAGACGCTTTGGCCTAGCAGGGTGGCCCGTGCCCTACTCCACAGGGGAGAGTCCTGCACTCAGTGTCCATGCAGGCAACTCCTGTTTGCCGGGCTGTCCGGTCCGAGTCGGGCTTAGGGACAAAGAACCGCAGGAAAGGAAAGTGGGGGCCGTGAAGCTGCCCAGCAACATGTGGACCACGGAGCAGCCGCAGGTTACCCGGCCACAGCCCTCCCCTCCCAGGCGAGAGGTACTGTCTTTCTGTTTGGATTGGCTGTTAGTTTCTACTTTGCTTCTGTGCCTGTAAATCAGCACTTGCCATTTTAGTGCATCCCAATGGCCTCTCTTTTGGTGATCCAAGACCTCTTTTTGGATCAAAACTAGCCATGGTAAGCTCCCATAATCCCTCCCTTGGCTGTGCCAGCAAGGGCTAATGGGAGTTGTAGGCCAGAACATCTGGAGGACTGTAAGTTGCAGATCCGGCTGCATCAGAAGGAAAGGTGAAGCCGCAAGACTGCTTCCATCACCTCCACCACGGCCAGCAGTCATTGTCTTGTCTGAATGAATGACTGAATGTGGACCAGAACAAGTGTGTGTATCCATGCACACACATGCAGGAGTGCAGAGGACAACCTTCTAGGGAGTCTGCTCCTTGTTGCGTCCAGTCCAGTGTGATGCAGACTGGCAACACCAGCTCTCCAGGGTCCCAGGCCAGATTTTTTTTGGCCCTACCAGGAATTGAACTTGGCCTCCTAATTAGACATCCTTAGGGAGTCCCAGGCTTGGAGCAAAGCCACATATTTATGGGATGCTGAGATCGGTGAAAGCCAGCTTCCAGCAGAGATGCACTGCTTTACCCAGTGGAACAATACCTCCTTTCCTGACGTCTGTGGTCCAGGCAACATTGGGAAATTGCATAGCAGCTGTGCTGCAGATCTACATCTCGAAAGAGGTAACCCAGCCTTGGTGGATTATTATAAAAAAGGAACAAAAGATAAGATCAGGCTTGCTTAGACAGGGAACCAAAACAGACACTCTAGATCAGGGTGGTCCATCTTTTTGTACTTTGAGGCCACATGAGGGCTTTACTATGTGGCCTGGGGGCCACACCCCACTCCTCTGTTGTGGCCCACCCCTTTCTTCCCTGTTTCTCCCACCCAGAAACACTCCCATGTGAGCCCCCCCAGCCCCTCCTTCCCTCTTGGGATTTGTGCACTGAGCTTCTCGTGCTGGAGCTGACGAACTATCCCAGCATGCCCTGCCTGCTCCTGAGAGACTTCGTGGTCGGCGCAATCCTGCCCATGTCATCACTGGGATCTGGACTGTGGGGGGAACAGGGGCTCCAAGCGGCAAGAGGGCCACAGAACAAGGCCTCGGGGGGTGCATGTTACATAGAAACATAGAAACAGAGCGAGTCAGAAGGGGTCTCCCGGGCCATCTAGCCTGACCTCCAGCACCAGCCGGCTCCGCTCAAGACATGCCCACCATGTGGATGTCCAGCCTATCCTTGAACACCCGCATCGATGGGGCCTCAACGACCTCTTGTGGAAGCCCATTCCACACCCTCGGGGTCCTGACTGTCAGGAAGTGCTTCCTGGCATCCAAATGGAACCTTGGCTCCCTGAGCTTTGCTCCGTTGGAGCGCGTCCTGCCTTCCTCTGCAGGGGAGAACAGGTCTCTACCCATCTCCATGTGACACCCCCTCACATACCTGTCTGTTGCCAACAGATCGCCTCTGAGTCTCCTCCAGGCTGAAGAGACCCAGTTCCGTCAGTCTCGCCTCATACGGCATCCCCTGCAAACCGGCCACCAACCTTGTGGCCCTACGCTGCACTGATTCCAACCTGGCTATATCCTTTCTGTAATGAGGGGCCCAAAACTGAACACAATACTCCAGTTGTGGGCGCACCAGAGTCGTGCAGAGTGGTAGTACTACCTCTCTTGATCTAGAAGCTACACTTCTGGCTATGCAACCAAGGGTGGCGTTCGCCCTCTTGACCACCGCATCACACTGCTGACTCCTGTTTAGCCTGCAGTCAACCAGCACCCTGAGGTCCCTTTCACAAGTGCTGCTCTCCAGCCACTTGTCACCTAACCTGTACTTATGACAGCTATTCCTATGCCCCAAGTGCAAAACCTTGCACTTATCCACATTGAACGCCATCCTGTTGTCTCCTGCCCACTTCCATAGTCTGTCCAGATCTTTTTGGATCTGGAGTACCTGCTCCTCAGTTGTGGCCACTGCTCCAGGTTTAGTGTCGTCTGTGAATTTGATCAGCAGACTGTTCTCCCCTTCTTCCATGTCGTCAATGAAAAGTTTAAACAGGATTGGCCCCAGGACAGAGCCCTGGGGGACCCCGCTTGTCACTGGCCGCCATCCCGATGATTCCCCACTAATGGTTACTTTCTGCTTTCGGTCAGTCAACCATGCCCTAATCCACCGGACAGTACTTTGGTGTATCCCAAAACTCCTGTTTCTCCACCAGGATATCATGGGGCACTTTGTCAAAGGCCTTGCTGAAATCCAGGTATACCACATCCACTGCATCCTCTCCATCTAGCCATCTCGAAACCTTGTCATAGAATTCTACAAGGTTTGTCTGGCAGGACTTGTTTTTGCAGAAGCCGTGTTGTGTGGCTGTCAGCCTCCCTTCCCTATCTAGTATCACTAGATCTCTCTCTATTATGAGCCTTTCCATAGTTTTTCCTACAATGGACGTAAGGCTAACAGGTCTATAATTCCCCATGTCCCTTCTACTACGCTTTTTGAAAATTGGGACCACTGATGCCACCCTCCAGTCCTCTGGAACTTCACCCGTTCTCCATGAGGTCTCAAAAATGGAGGCCAGTGGGCGTGAGAGAACCCCTGCCAACTCTCTAAGTACTCTCAGGTGTAACCCGTCTGGGCCTGGCACCTTTGTAATGTCCAATGCCCTGAGGAGCCCCTCGACTTCAAGGGGGGGTGACTCTAATCTGTGCCACTAAGTCCCCAGCCTCATCTAATCTCCTATGCAGATATCCCCCGTCCTGCTTTGGGGAGAATACAGAGGCGAAATAGTCATTTAGCATCTGTGCCTGTTCCCTCATATCAGTCACTGGATCTCCTTCCTCCTTATTTAGTGGTCCCACCACTTGTCTCCCCTTTCTCTTCCTATTTACATGCTGAAAGAAGCCCTTTTTGTTGCTCTTGATATTCTTGGCAAGTCTCAGCTCTTAATCAGCCTTAGCCTTGAGAAGAATCCTTCTGCAACGGGCCTCCTCCTCCCGGTATACCCTTTTGTCTATTTCCCCCAGTACCCATTTCCTACAGAGGTTCCTCTTTCATCTGATCCCTCTAACCACCTCCTTTTGCATCCATGGCGGCACTCTCCTCCGCCTCCCCACCTTACTGACTAGAGGTATCGTCAAGGCTTGCGCCTCCAAAACCTCCCTTTTGAGTGCTATCCACCCCTCCTCAACTCGCTTACCTTCCAGTAACCTATCCCAGGAGATTTTCCCCAGTCTGGCCTTCAGTTGGCCAAAGTTGGCCCTCTTGAAGTCCCAGCTTCTAGTGCTCCACCTGCTGCACGTCCCCAGTCCCCTGTTCTCAAAGCAAACATGGAGTGATCACTCACATCCAGAGCTCCCCTAATCTGTACTTCATCTATCAGCTCCTCCCTATTGGTCAAGACCAAGTCAAGGATGATTCCCCCCCTCATCGCCTCTCAGACCCTCTGTGTGAAAAACCCTCCCTCCATAGCTTCTAGGAAGCGACGTGACCTGGCTGTCACCGCCGAGTGAGTCTCCCAAGTAATATCCGGGAGATTGAAATCTCCCATAATTACTGTGTCTCTCCCCCAAGATATCCTTAGAATCTGGCCTTTCAGGACATCATCCAGGGTCTCATGTTGACCTGGAGGGCGATAACATACCCCCACTGTCCGGTCTCTTTCCCTGTCAAAACCCCTGTTTCACCCTGACTGCCTCTACCGAATCCCCATCTGTGCTGCATTCTATCTCACTGTATCCTATCCCTTCCCTGACATATAAAGCCACGCCCCCACCCCTTTCCCTTCCTGTCCTTTCTAAAAAGGTGATACCTTTCTATGTTCACATTCCAGACTTGCCTTTCATCCCACCAAGTGTCTGTGATTCCCACCAGGTCATACCCTCCTATTCCCAGGAGAGCTTCAAGCTTCCTGCGTATTACCCATGCTCCTAGCATTGGTGCACATGCACCTCAACTCCTTCCCACCGCTTCCTTTCCTTGGAGTTCCCAGCCTCCTCCTTCCTCCCATCCTCCCTGATACCTGGCCCCTCTCTGTAGGAGTCCTGTCAGTCCCTGCAGTAACTCTAAAACCCTGCTCCCAGAGCCCTGATCCTCCCCCCACACTTGTCCAGTGCAGACACGTTACTGGGGGAGCTGAACCCCCCCCCCCCAGCTCAGTTTAAAGTCTTCCAGACGAAGCTTGCTAGAGCATCTCCAAAGGACCTTTTCCCCCTCCTCGTGAGGTGTAACCCGTCCCTTGCCAGAAGTCCATTGGCAAGCAAACGAGAGCTGTGGTCGAGGAACCCGAAGCGTTCCTTCTGGCACCACACCCTAAGCCAGTCGCTCACCTCGGAGGCCCTCCTGTCCCTTCCTGGCCCAAATCCCCGGACCGGTAAGATTGACGAGAAGGCCACTTGGGCCTTCAGCTCCCTGAGTTTCTTCCCCAAGGCCTCGAAGTCCCTGGTGATCCTGACCACACCCTGCCTGGCCACATTGTTTGTGCCCACATGGATCACCAGGAGCGGCTGATGACTCCCAGAGCGAACAAGACGCTCCACTCTGTCCTTCACATGCCGGATGCGTGCACCCGGCAGGCAGCAGACCTCCCTTGTCTCCAGGTTGGGGCGGCACACTGCCGCCTCAGTGCCCCTCAGCAGGGAGTCCCCAACAACAATCACCTCCGCCGTACCTTCCCGGCGCTGGTGGGCGGCCGTGCCCTGGCCCTCGCCTCTCCCGCAGCGGCCCCCTTGCCGCCTGACGTCCCAGGCTGGGGGTCCTGCTGGTCCCCCGAGGCCTCATCAGCCCCAGCCTCCCCAAGTGGGGAGAACCAGCACTCTCTCCCAGCCTGTGCCTCGGCTGCTCGGCTGCTCTGCCAAGAGGCCAGAGCCTTAATGTTGGACCACACCACTCTAGAAAGTGTCGATGGGGTACGTCAGAATTTAGGGGTTCATTGCAGTCTTCTTCTCTTTTAATGTTTTGGACCATAGTCCAATGAACATTTACTTGGAAGAAAATCCCACTCAGATCATGGGGAATTTACATAATATGGATTGGTCTGGGCTGTTGCTCCAAGTTCATGCATTTCCAAACCATTTATCAGCTTTTCGATCAGGACCAGCTTTTGCCTTGCTCCTCCCCATCTGGGCTAGCTTCTTTTCTGCTTAGTTTCGCCTTTCCTGGTCTTCCGTTGCCCCTAGAAACAGTTGCAAAATAGCATCAGGCATTTGTGTGAAATACCTGCACAAGTCTTCATCGTGGCACCATCTTGTCCAAGTTCCCGCAACATCCATGGCTTCAGAGAACTTTAATTATTAGTTAGAGTTATATCCAACTTTTTTCTTACAACAAACTCAAAGCGGCTTACAAGATTCTCCTCCTGCTGCTCTCTCTGATCCCCACACATACCTTGTGTGATGTGTGTGCTGAGCTCCATCTTAGGCATGTTCCAGAGACATCCTTTTCCCCTGTTGGTCTTAAAGGCATCCCAGGTCTTAAGCAATGACTACTTTGCAATCTGCATACAGAAAGAATTGCCCTCTGCTTAGATGCCCGTTGCCCCCAGATGCCTGCATGCTCAGTGTTCATGAAAGAAAAAGAAAACTGAAGCTGGACCAAAAGGAACCTCCCCCAGGCCTAAAAGAAGGAATCACAGCATACAGGAAATGCTCAAAGAATAGTTGCAGGGTGTCAAAAGAGATAAATCAAAAGTAAACAATCAGGACTGCAACAAAGAGCTGATATAAAAAATTAAAGGCTTTAACGTTTTCCGTCACACAGCTTCCCGTGCAAATCCCTGTCGCCGCCTCCCAGAAAATTTGCCCATGATTAACAAGCAAGGGCAAAATGTTATCTTCTACACTACTAGGGTTGGAGTTTTGGGGGTTTTTTTTGCATGTTTGCATAATGCCCAAATGTACGAAGCCAATCAAGGCAGCATAATAGGCAGCCCCAAACTGAAGCCTAACAAATCTTGTGACAATCATGGGTTTTCCGGTTTCCCTCCTCCTCCTCTTCCGCAGACAGTGAGAGAGTCAGAAAGCCAAATTTCTGGAGGGAAGGTGTGGAATCTGACACTCGTGCGTGTGTGCACACGCCTGCGTGTGTGCGGAGGAGGCCGACAGACCCCAGACCTAAATGCAGTATTTATGAGCAAATGACAAGGCCTGGATGCTCACAAGGCAAAGTGATGTCAATGAGAAGATGGCTCCTGTTTCGTGCCAGCAGCCAAGTGTGCTCCCTTTTGGAGGGAGCGCGACATTTCCATGACACTATCCCGCAGCGCAGGGCCAGCCCAAGTTATCATCAGCCCCCCAGGCTCAGCGCCAGGCTCATCTGGGCGGATGCTCCATCTGTGCGAAGGCGTCCGTGCCTCTCAACAGGCATGCAGAGGGTGCCTCATGCTGTTGGCTCGACCGGCAACTCCGGCTTTTCAGGGAACTTTTGAAGCCGCCTTATGGTTAGCTGGGCCAGGACAGCCCTCATTACTGGGGGACTCGAAGGGGGGGGCCACTTATGCATCACCCCCGAAAGGACATGCATCGCCAAAAGTGCGGGTCCTGCATTGTCAAAACAGAAGACACGGAATTGCGTAAAATCTGCATATGTTTGTGTATAAATGAGATTTTATTCTAATTTAAATGGAAACACGGATGCAGTGCAGGTGACCGTGATCAGTGGACCTAAATGCCTTGCTCAGTAGCTGTCCAGGTACTGTGAGTGGGCAACCTCAAGGCCCCTTCCTCTTCCTTTGAGTGGGTCTTTATCTTTAAAGGACCAGGCCGCCCTTCAAACAGAGCAAGCCTTCAAACTATAGTGGAGCCCTGTGACAGAGTCTCCAGCTTTCCTGAACCAGTGATCACATTTGGGAATTTGAGAAGCTGCTGCAGAGAGCACCACAAAACGCCTGACTGATGGAGCATCCCTTCGACCACTCCCTCTTGCATCTACAGCTTTTAGGCTGCATCCTTTTCAGCAAAAAGGTTGGTTCATGTCTTGCGGGTATAGTGGTGTCTCTTGAATAAGCCATTGGCATCTAGACCCTGGTCCCTAGTGATGCAATGCAGCCCATGTTTTTTAAGACAGTACATTTTGGCAATGTCCAGGAGTTAATACTTTCGGGAGCAGGCTATTACATGATAAATGTTTCACTGGAATAGTCTTTAATGTTCACTGATGGCCACACTCTTTTCAGTTATTCAGCTGCTTCCTGGAAGTTAACAACTGGGAGGAGAAAAGGATTATTTGTTTCCTCCCGATAGGTGAAAGACTGATATTAAGCTTTGGAAAGATAAACAATCACCTCCTAGAGATTGAGGACTTTACTCCAACACTCTCAGAATCTAAATACATGGCAATAGAGACTTCATCTTCAAATGAATACTTTTGGGATATATAGTCTGCTTTTGTTGAACTGTTTGTATAAATGCCAGAAGATTGTATTCATTTCATATGTGTTGATTGCCATGCCTAAACAAAAATCCAGGTAAGTATATTTGTAAAAGGGTGGGGGAATTAAATCTTTGTGAGAACCATGTTGGGGATTCCTTAAATAGGGGGCCTCCCTCTGCAAAAGAAGACACAACCCCCCCCCCCAACTGCGACAAGCTCTGCACATGTTCCTTTGACAACAGACAGAAGGTTAGCAGGGGCAGCTGATCACGTGTCTGTCCACCACCAAAAGCATGGAATGAACTCTCCCGAACAGAGCAGCAAGCAATGAGGGGTGCGCCAACAAAACCCATCCCAGGAAGAATCCGGTGTGATCCTATGGGGGATATTTTACTTCTGGATGCATGCCGGATACACCAGGGTGAGGACCACTGCAGCAGGGCCGATGGGAAGGGCACAAGGAGTCCTCCGGCACATTCCCTGCTGGCGCAGACAGTTTGACGCAGGCTCATTGATTCTGCCTCCAGCTTCATTAACAGTTATCGCTTTCCCTTAATTCTGATTTTACAGCTCTTTAGTGAAGTAGGCTGTTAATGCAGAGAGACCCCATGAGAGCTGGTGGGAACTGCTCGGGAAATAAGGAGGCGACCGAGATTCCGCTTGGAAGGCACACCAGCTCCAGGGTTTGGAGGGCCCTTGGGCACCTCATCCTCTGTGGGCCCCCTCCCTTAGGGAGCCTGACTTCACACCCTCCATTAGCATCGGAGGCTGAGTCCTGTGCCACTTTCCCCATCTAGGCTCCTGCTCACTTGTTGGACAGGCAGAGCCAGGGGCAGGTGGATGTTCAGGTTGCGAGGTGCAGAAGAGGAGGAATGCCAGGGCTCTTGCCAATGGACCACCACTGGGACATGGCCTTTGGCAGGCACCCAATTATGCCTCCCCCTGAAGCTGCTAGGCAATCCTTGGCAGGGTCAGCAGGAGTCAAAGCACCCCGAGATATTTGCCAGGGGCCAGGCTCTTCCAAACACACGTGCATCACCCCCAAACAGCCATGAATGTTATTCAAATTCCCAAACGGTGTGATAGTGTGAGTGGCGGGAGCTGCTAATGATGTACCCCATGCACTCCGTGTGTGAATGGGTGGGTGTCAGCTCTGGGATGCAAATGGCAGGTGCCCCTGAGTGGAGCACCAGGCCTGGTGGAAGGAAAGACAAGAACTGAGGCATAAGGGAAGACATCGCAGGACTGGGGGCAGCCACTGCATTGGGAGCACAAAGTGGCCGCCACAAAAAGTCACCATGCTGTGGAAAAGCTGGGCAGAACTGAGAGCCCTTGCTGCATGCAGGCTCCCTCTGACTGGTCCTACTCCTGCGATGACCTGGGGACCTCCAGCCCGTCTCCTGAGTCCTTGCCAGGCGGATCGGGCTGCCTTCCTTAACAAGCCACCAAGGGCTTGACACCGTTCCCGACTCAAAGGGTTCCCACGGGACTGACCTGTGCTTGAAAGGGTGTCAGATAGCAAGAAAAATCAGAACTGTTGCCTGTCGGTGGTTAGTGCCTAGACAGTGGACTGAGCAGGTGCGTCGGGCCACAGTCTTCACCGTTTGGTGAGATGTGCTGTATTTTGATCTAAATTATAAGCAGGGCTTCTAGATTTGCATCATTGCATTCATTATTATCATTACATTTGTATTCCCCTTTCCTCTCTCGCAAGGGACCCAAGGAGGCTGCGCAGCCCTTGAGACAGAAAGCTGAAATAACAGAGACGTGCTTTCAGTAGGCACCTTGTACAGCGTTGGGTTCGCCACGCAGGGAGAGGTTGCCAGAGAAAAGCAACGGGCCCTGAGCAAGGAAGCGGCGTGTTCAGCTGTGTTAATCATCTCCCAGGTGATACCATGGCAGGTGATCTTTGATGTCACATGCTGTGACTGCCGAGGAGCAGCTGATCTTCCTGTTTGCTCAGAGCATGGGGTTTGATGCTGGAATCACTGGGCAGCCTTTGATCATCTTTCTTTCACCGCTTTTCCGTGCGAGGGGTGAGCACAAAGCTGACATCGACTGAGATTTCTCTCTGTGATTTTGTTGCTTGCAACTTTACATTTGTACATCAAGACATCGGCATACAACCTCTGTGGTCAAGATGAATCATAATAAAAAAGAGAGATGGCCTTTCAAAAGACATGCCTCGGCTATTTCAGCTCTAGACTTCAGGTGTGGAGCAGCAACTGCGATGTACTTTCTGTTCTCCTACTGTCTATAGCCCGTGCATTTTATCTGCCCAGGAGATGTGTCAGATATTCTGGAGGTGGTGGAGGGGAGCAGGAGAGAAGATGTGCAAAGGCTGTACTTCAGATGTGATGGCGGCACAAAGAAAATCCTAAAAATCCATGCCAATTCTTCCCGAAGTAGCAGCAGGATAATACCCGGAGCTCTCCTGAGACACAGTGACTACAATCACTCCTGAAGTGGTAGGACTACAACTCCCATCACCACTAGCTAGGGCTACCATGGTCATGCACATGGTAGGCGTGTCATGAGCGAAACCAGCTGGAGCTGGGAGTCAGACTAGATGGCCGGGGAGACCCCTTCTGACTCGCGCTGTTTCTATGTTTCTGTGTAACATCTGGAGAACTGCATATGGCTCACCCATGCTGTAGTTTTCCTGGAACTTTTCAGCTCAAATAGGCTGATATTTGGGGTGTTTTTGCCCTGCCATGGCCTGGAATGTGGCCCCCAAAAGGGTCTCCAAAAGGAAATCAGTCTTGGGGCTGATAGAGGTGCAGAACTTCTGTAGGGCAGAACCTGAGCAAAAGTGTTAACTGTGCATACTTTCTTCGCAGAACTCATGGAAGGAGAAACCCGATCCAGCCAAGATGCTCACCACCCTCTGAGCGTGGAGGATTCTGACCTTCATTGTGAAGAAGGAGCAGCCCAGTGGGAAAAGGCTGAGGCAGCACCCAGGTTGGCTACACCTGGGTGGCACAGGCCGCCTTGCTGCCATGCCCACCCCTGAAATGCCCACTGAACACCTTCTCTGAGGTTCCTCTTCCAACCTCGGAGGAGCAGCCAGTGTGGGTATTTCTGCCCCAGCTGCTGAGCAGGAGGAGGGTGCTCAGAGCATGCAGCCCTGGCTCCAAGTGGCTTGTGAAGGAAGAGCTGGGCCTCTGAAAAATCCTGGGGCCCTCCAGTTGCTGTCTAGGGAGCCACAGGGTTGCAGTGCCCATCAGAGAGCCCAAACCAGACTTCGACATCCTGATGTTCATGGTGTGGTTAATGCAGAAGCAGCGCCACAATGGCAGCCTCTGTGCTTTGAGTTTGCCTGCAAAAGACAAAGGGAGGCAATGTGACTGTCCACTTTTCTGCCAGTTGCTTGTGTCAGGAACTCTTGCCATAACCATAAATGCTAAAATGGGCATGACCATTGGCATTCCTTGCATTTCTACTGCATGCTTAGTGTGCTTTGTGTTAAGCAGGGCAGCAAGTGCACGTGAAAAATACTGGCAGAGTGAAGCTGCGCAAGGAATAGAAGCTTCCATGCAGATTCTGCTTAACTCAGTGGTACAGCACACTGTTTGCCTGCAGAAGTTTAGTCCCTGGCATCTTCCAGAAGGTCTGGCAAAGATGGCCTGCCTGGAACCCGCTGCCACCTTCGACAAAAGCAACGGAAACCGACTCAATGGCTGCCCAATTTTGATGATGAGTGTGCCTTTTAAAAATATAGCCTTATACAAACTGTGGATGGCAAGCGCAGTCATAAAACAGGTATTCTTTCCGGTGTAACCAAGAACAAGGAGTGCCTTTTCTAAGATGAAAACACAAGTGATGCTTGTCCTTCAGAGCTATTTTATTTGTGTGCCCCGGAGAGGCACAATCAGTCCCTCTGCCCAAACTCACAGGGTTGAGAAACCAGATCCTTTGAGTGAGTGACGGCCCCCCAAAGAACACTCGCTGCTTGCAGAGCATTTCCGCCAAGTGTGTCACATTATCGCAACGATCCTTGCAGCTGCACTGTAAAGTAGGCCAGCCTTATTATGACGACTTTAACATGCTCCGTGCCAGGCTGCAAACTGCTCCACAACTTCAGTGGGTCCATAGTGTGGCCTGGAGGTGGGTATGGAGAACACGTGGCTCCCGTCTTAACAAACTGTCTTCAGTGGCTACCAGTTCGTTCCCAGGTGTTGTTCAGTGGCTACCAGTTCGTTCCCAGGTGTTGTTCAGTGGCTACCAGTTCGTTTCCAGGCTGCTCAAGGCTGGCGCTCCCATGAGGTGCAAGGAATCGCGTGAACCAGGCTGCAGAGTGAGAGGACGGGGGGAGTGCCCACCAGCATCACCACCCTCCCCATCATATCCCCCACCTCCCTTCCCGGTCTCCTCCTGCCCCCCCTCCTCCCTGCGTGCCCATTGCTGCTGCCGGCTGGGGACTCCTCCTCCCACAATGCCTTGCTTTAATGAGGGGCCCTTGAGCCAGGCCACTGGCTCTGGCCGCCTGCCCAAAGATCCACCCCAGCTGCCCTTCTGTCCACGTGGCTCTGCGAAGAGCCTGACTGCCTGCCTCGAGGGGATCCCCAGAGCAGGCTGCTGTGGCACCGGAAAGGGCAGAGACAGACGCCTTGCAGGGACAGGCGGGGGGAAGGGATCATGCCCGGCAGGGAACTGGGGAGGGGGCACGGTGGATGGCTGGGGACAGACGCAGGGGCAGGGAGCAAGGCAGGTGGGGCGAGTGGGAAGGGAGAAGCAGGCACGGCTTCCCAGCAAGCGGCAGGGCAACAGGCACCGCTGATGAGTGGCGGGGGGGGGGGGGGGGTTCTGTGGCCATGGCGGCCCCTCGGTAGTATCGGGGGGGAGGGTCTTGCTTCAGGCTACAGGCTGCTTGTGCTGGCTGTGAGCTATGAAGTCCTACAGGGCTCAGGACCTGGCCGCTGGAACAGAGGCCTCCTGGACAGCCCTGCCTGGGCTTCATGATCTTCGGGGAGCGCCTGCTCTTGCAGCGCCGCCCTCAGTGGCTGCTCCCTGGATATAATGAAGGCTGGCTGGACTCTCTCTCCACTGCCCAGCCAACCTGCAGAGATGGTTTTATTCAAGAGGTCCAAAGGCCAGCTGGGTTGGGTGTGGTTTTCGTTCTGTTGCTGTGTTTTCAATTGTGCTTCTGATCTATTTGTTTAATTGCTTTATTTCCTATTTATTCTTATTTGTCATCTAGGTATTCTTTCTATACAGAACTAATTATTGATTATTTATGTATTATTTTGTATTATTATTTCCCTTTTTATGTATTTGGATGTACTATTGCTTCCTATAATTGTTAGCCTCCTGGAGCACCCAGTCATGAAGGTTGGGGTACAGAAAAGGAGTAAACTTCCCCCCGTATGACAGAAGTGTGTGGGGGGTGTTCTCCGGAGTTCCTTGCCCAAAACGTTCCCCGTGAGTAGAGCTATGGAGGCGAGGCCTGGCCTTAGACAACCAAGCTCGCAACAGAGTTCCTGAGCGGCTACACGGCCCTCGCTCCGTCTTTGCTCATGCTACGCAATGCATACTTTCTCTCCTTCTGTTGAAAACAACGCAGTCACTTCAAGTCAGTTTGTTGTTTGAAGCTTTTAAAAGAGACGTCAGCTACACTTAGTGTGAAGTCGGGGCTGAAGTGAGCGCTGGACGCGTGCCTGGTCCAGTCAGCTGGAAGTTCCATCGCGCACAGGAACCTAAATGTCAGCAGTGACAGCCCCTTTTGCAGCTGGAACGGTGCTAACTCCGTTCCCCCTCCGCCCATCCCTCCACGCTGCTTCTTCATTTTCCTACAGACATGACCGTGCTTTCCTTCAGATATGATTAATCATCTCTGGAGCACCACGATCTAGGGCACTGAAAGCTATCGTTTGGAATTTCAGATGACACTTAAAAAGTATACTAACGAGTAAACAAAACCCGGGAGAAAAATGTGTCTCGAAATGTGCAGTTCACATTTGTAGCACTAAGTAATTAACCAGCAGCGAGAGAGGAAGCCAGGGGTTCCCAGTTCTTCTAAAGATGCTCGAAAGAAAATGGGCCAGCAGACTGAGACCATGGGGATCATGGGGATAAAATTGGCCATAGTGTGCATTTACTCTCTCCTGCGGGTGGTATTGGATTGGTCTGCGTTTGCATGAAATTTAATGAACAGATGTAATTGACATGCACCTCATGGTTATTCCTTTGCTTACCAACAGATGGGGCTATTTTAACCCTGCTATATAGGGTGGGTAAGGAATTGATAGGGAGGTGAAAATATGACAGATTTTCATGATTTGGTTGTGTGGATTCTGGTTTGGTGCTGGTGCCAACTTCCTGTGGTGTTAGACTGGGCAGCTCGTGAACTTCCATCTGCAAGATGGACCATGATTTGTACCTTTTTTTAACTGCTCATGAAACTTGTACAATGAAGTACCCTCAAGAACTATGGCCTCTCGTGGGATTTGTGCAGAGTCAGCCAATCTGTGCAATTCTCAACAGAGTCATGCTGTTTCCAGGTGCTTTATGCAGCTTTCATTGATGCTTTTTAAAAAGTGCACATCTGAGAAGTCTACCAAAAAACATCCTGACTTCGCTCACTTCCAGATTAGAAGTGGACAAGAAATCTGTGGAGCTCAAATCAGCTCGATGTCCATTTTGGAGCGTCCTTAGTTTGATTAGAGATAGCAATGAAAACCATTCTAGGCCAGAGGAGGGGCAGTATGGCTAAAAGGTTAAGAAGTTGGAAAGGAGGACTGGAAGTTGGAAAACTTCTGCTGAGGACAGTTAGTCAAAGTAGTCTCCGAAACTGAGAGAACTGGATGTTCCAAAACTGTTTTTGCTTTGTGGAATATTTGGCTTCTTGATCCAAATTTATTCCTGGTTAATACTGTTGTTTTCAGTCACTTCAGACAAGAAATAGGTGACATTACCCATCTGAATGTGAAGATTCAGTAGGAATGGGTGCCCAGAATGCCTGAGCTTCTGCCAGCAACTGTGAACAGAAGCGACTTCATATGCCTTTCAGTCTGTCAAGATCAAACAGCCTGCTGCTGAAAGCCTCGCACCTCTTCCCTGTGATATAAAATGTCATTGTTCTTGCCACAGCAGGCAAAAGTGGTTTTTTTCTTGGCTGTTTCATGCTGAGCAAGGCAATGTTGGAGCTCAGTTGTTGGTGCTTTTGAAGCACCAATCCTTCCTCTTTTAAAGGGCTGAAAACACAGTCTTGGCGTGGAGGCAGCTCAGCTGTTTCCTGTTGTTGCTGGGCGATAAACAGAACCTGCCGCGGACAAAACTTTTCGGAGGCACCAAAGTCATGCCTGTGACAAGCCTTCCTCACGTGCGGCAGTGTGAGCCCATCTCCCCTGCCAGGCAAGCTTTCTGGCGCTCCTGCACAGGTGGGCCACTTTCCCGTCATCTTTGTCGCCGTGTCCTGTTGGTGCGGAGGTGGTGGCGGTGGGCGTCACCAGATTGAGAGGGTCCACCTTGGAGTGCGTGCGCTTTCTGTAACGCTCCAGTGAATCGCTCATTTTTGGAATGGTTGTCTACTGGCATCACCATGCGTGCACTTCACTGGCTTTACATAGCGATTCTCAAAACATCTCCCAACAGGACACATGGTGGCATTTCAGTTACTTCTTAATGTTTATTGCATTACAATTATACACATTTTTCCAAGGGAAATAGACAAAGTGACTAGCAAATTTCAGGCAGGCACATATGAAGCGTGAAATATGAAGAACACAGGTGTTCTTCCTGGTCAGAAAACGAACACAGGACTTGTGGAAGGTACAATACAGTGCATGTTCAACATCTTGTCGCAAGGTTCCAGCTGGCCATGCTGGCTAGAGCAATCTGGGGATTGTAGGGCTTCCTCTGTTTAAAAATGCCAACGACTGCACCCTAAGAGTGCCGTCCGAGCACCCCCCGCCCCCCCCCAGCAAATGCTAGCAAGTCCCCAAACTGTGGCCAGCACACTTTGCATTTTATCTGGACAGCCAGTTTTGACTGTCAAATTTAGTTCTTGGGAAGGGGAGGGAAGGAGGCTGGGCATCCGGTTGGCAGTGGCCAGTCCTTGCCCCCCAGCATGCTCCTTCCCCACTTCAGAGACCCAGTCGCAACCTCGGGGGGGGGGCAGCTGGCATGGGGCAGGGACTTGGACTCTGAAGAATCCTGTAGTCTCCCAGATCATGCCAGGAGACCCCAGGAGCATGCCCTGAAACTATGACAAGCATACAGAGAGCATCAAAACTAGACAGCAGGTGAGGGGAGAAAAGCACCGCAGCGGAATTTAAGTACACCATCAATCCAGGACCAAGAGGGCTGCTGAAAAAAGCGAGATTGGATGGGTCTTCAAGAGGCAATAAAGATGGAACCTGGAGCATGTTTTTGGTTCTATCACAGAACAGGTGCTATTATTTATTGACCAGATTTCTATCCCACCTTTTTTTAAGAATTCAAAGTGGCTTGCATCATTCTGCTGCTGTTCCCAATCTTATCCCCACAACAACAGCCCTATGAGGTGGGTTGGGCTGAGAGTCGGTGACTGGCCCAAAGTCACCCCGTTGGCTCCATGGCTGAGTGGGGACTCAAACCCGGATCGCCTGAGTCCCAGTCCAGCCTGATTCAGCTAAGTAGCACTTGGAAGCTAAGCAGGGTTGAGCCCGGTTGAAATCTGGATGGGTGACTTAAATGTTGTGAACCTCCCAAAGAGCTTTGGCTATGGGTGGTATAGAAATGTAATGTAACAATTATAATAATAACCACAACACCACACCATTGGCCCTATGTGCACACTGCCTATTATACCCCCTGCCATGCACCTGTTGACAATTCTGGGTGACACAAACCAATTTCATGTTTCCAGTTTTATGTTCAGTTTATCCCAATTTTAAGTTTGCATGAACTTCTGTTCCCTTTTCTAATATTTCTGTTAAAACGCACATCTTTGTATGCATGGTCTCACTTTTGCCAACAACCTTTCTAAATATAACATGTTTTTGATATTATTTTCCCCTTACACATGCAAGTACACATTTTAAATTAGCAATTTCCCTCACAAAATTCAGAGAAGTGCAAATTTCAAAGGATAACCGGGTTTCAGTTTGCACACTTGTTTGAAAGTGTGAAATCAGGCAAGTTTGCACTGAACTGCAAGCTACTGAAATCCACCTCCCACCCCTGCCTGATGAGCTGCATCCAGAGCAGGGGTGCAGAAGTTGTGTTAACCCAATTGGCTAATTCTAATGGGTGGCTGGACTTGTATCTCCATGGGAATTCAGTGAATATTGTGCGTGTTTGTGTGGGCACACGAGAGAGAGAGAGAGAGAGAGAGAGAGAGAGAGAGAGAGAGAGAGAGAGAGAGAGAGAAATGTGAGTAGCAGAACTGCGCCTTGTGCTAAATTTCATCCAGGGGTCAGTTTGAAGCCCGAGTTACAGAAGATATAAAACTACAGTGAAGCTCTGACCATGTGCAGAGTGCCTTTCTTTCACCACTAGGCTGGCAAGTTGTGACTGACTCACTCCAAAAGAAGACATTCATCATCCAAAAGGGGGACAAAAAAGGACGTATGTTTGCATACATTTTGCACATACATATTTATAGGCATAGATGTACATTTAGGGAAATAATCGCTGACATATGATTAGAGAAGCAGCGCATCTCACCGTAGAATGGAAGTCTCTGGCCAGGCGACCCACGTGCCAACATCCATGGACAACTTCAAGATCCATTTGTTCTTCCTTCTGGTTGTTCTTCCAACAGGACGTGGACAGAACAACCCTTCAAAGAAAGGATGTCTTCGAAATAGGGGACAGTCCTCTGGCAGCCTTTCAAGCAGAGGGCCACCCTCTCCCACATGTCTTCCCCATAAATCTAAGCACTGCTAACTCACAATAACCCCTGCAATACATCCATCATTGTTTGCCATTTGTTCGTTTGAATTAAGCCTCCATCTGGCAAGCTCTTGGATGTGAAAGATAGCCTCTGCCTTCTGCTATGAAATGCTTGAACAGGTTTGCCGCCAACACACTGGGCTGCACAATATGACAGCATCATTCACAGGGTGACAGTCTAAAAACAAATGGCAAGGGGTGGAGTGTGGTGGACTTCAGGCAGCGAACCTTTAAAGTAGCCAAACGCCATTGGCTGTGCAAGGAATTCCCTCCGTGCCTTTTGGGTGACATGTGCTGTACGATGGATATAAATATTTGCAGAATTGCTCAGATGACCCTCCGGGAGAGGTGGCAGGCTTGTTAGGAAGTAAATGCGTGGAGTGGGCATTGCCTCCAAGTAAATGTGCTTGGGAAGGGGCGCTAATCTATAAATCTGTGCTTTGGTCAGTCCAGAATTGTGTTCGTAATGAAGTTCAGTTTTCAGGTTCATGACTGCTCTTTTTTTCTCTTTGGGCTGTCTTTGGGAACCATATCTACAATTACATTATTAGGTGCTCGGAGCCCAGGGGATAGGGCTAGACTATGGGTCCTCAAATTACGGCCCATGGGGCCGGATCCGGCCTGCCATGCCCATTTATCTGGCCCGCCAGAGGTTTTGGACTCGCTGCGCCCACGCCTGCCGTCACCCGCCTCGCCCCGCGCGCAGGGAGGCGGCGGCTTGCTCGCGTGGAGATCATTTTGGACTCGCTTGGAGAAAACGGTCTCCAGGCGAGCAAGTTGCTGCCTCGCGCGCGGTGCATGCCCGCCCCCACCTCTCCTCCCCTCCCCTCGCTGCGTGCGCCTGGCCTGCGCTCCCCGCCGGCACTACCTTTCCGGCCCGCACCTGGCACCAGCACCTTTCAACTGGTCCCCTGGTGAAAAAATTTGAGGACCCCTGGGCTAGATGAAGAAAACAATGATTTGTTTGTGTCTGCCAAGTAAAGTGACCTGTCCTGGAATCTTCTGTACAGTCCAAGGGATTTCTTATTATTATTTCATTTCATTTCTGTACTGCCTGTAGCTGAAGCTATGTTTTGTTTGCACTTCACCAAACTATGGGGTCACAACAATTATGGCCGTCTTTCTCACTTGTGCATAGCTGCTGTTCTCTTAATAACTCAGCAAACTGAATCAACATGAGGACAGCTTTCTTCAATGTGGCAGCCTCCAGAAGTGTTGCACTACAAGTCCCACAAGTCCCAGCAGCATGGAGGCTGGGGAAGGCTGATACAGGAGAACTCTGCAGTGAACTAACCCAAATGAGTGCCAGCACAGAGAGCCTTCATACCGCCCACTCTTCCTGGGCCTGCGTCGCTGCATCCTCTTCCAGGGAAGAAGCACTACTCCAACATTCGGCACGATGTGGCTAGTGGCTAGTGGCTGGGCACACAGTGGCTATGGAAGAGACACAGTCAGACCTGCATTCCAGAAGACAGATCAAGCTGCGCTGTAAAAACAGGAGCACTTTTCACAAGAAGGGCAGATCACACTTTAATTACATCTTATCTGAAACTATGCTGAAGCGGTTGACTTCTTTCTTTTTCCTTTTCCTGCGCAGAATGCCAAACTGTATAATTTGTGTATGTACACACTTCTCTCTATAAATACACACAGTCATCACACGCTTCTAAAAGGAGTATGTGTGTGCTAAGAAAACGCAGGCGACAGTACAGTTCCTATGGAAGCTTACAGGCTTCTGCTGCGGCTCTTGCCTCGTCTCCATCTTCGTCTCCTCCTCCGCCTGGCTATTTAAAAGAAGGTGGCAAGCACTCAGGAGGAAATGAAAGCTAAAAACGGTCTGAAGGAAACTTGTGAAAAGCTCTGGTTAGGGCTGCATCCCAAGAATCCCAGCTATGTTATGTCACAACGTTTAATTTGTAAGCGGCAGCTTAATGAATGGAAAGATAGGGCAAAAGCAGGAAGCAGAGGCAGCCTGTGAAAATAGAAGCCCAGTTGCCCTGTTGGAAACTGAAAGGTCCACTAATATCCCTGTGTGTACACTCTGCAGTACTACAAAGAGGCATTCAGAGGATTGCATTCCCCGGCCATGAACCAGATACCACTTAATACCAGTGATTAATTTCTAAAATAAGATGATCCGAGGATGGAGTCTGCCTTACAGCCACACTCTGAGCACTGTTCCAGAGGTGCAGTGACTCAGTGGCGAGGGAATGCCCTCTGCACATGCCCAAACAGACTTTCCTCCTCTCCCTTCTTCCTATTCCTTCCCTGCCTGACACTGGGCATTGTCGTGGCTAAATGGCCTTTAGATCTGGAGGCTCTAAGGAAATGGCTCTGCCCCCCAACCCATTATGTTTTTCCAGCCAAGACCTTGCACTTCTGTTCCTATTTATTTTACCTCAGATGATCAGCTACAGCCATCTATATTTTGCTTCTCTTGATATAACCAAGCTAGTCTAGCTTTCTGCATCTTATGTGTTTCTTAATTTCTTGATCTTTATACATTCGCTTGTATATGGATATATACAGGAGGTATATGTATGGATACCTCTTGTGCTGGCGACCTTCTCTAATGACATCCTGCAATAAATCCACATTTCAAATGCTTCGACCTTTTTATGGGAGTCTGTGTCAAAGTCCAAGATCCAATTCCATACAGGAGAACTGAAAATGCATAGCCATATCCATGTCTATAGCCCAACGTTTTTGCCCAAGCACATATGCCAGAATAATGCTTCCCTGGTTCCAACTCCTATTTGGAATCAAATTGTGTGTTTCTTGCACCTTTTTAGAATTCCTTGCAAATTCTACCATCATACTATTATCAAGAAAACCTGAAGCCAATGGCTTGTCAAGCTTGTTGCTCTGCAGTAGTGATAAACTTGAGCATTTTGGGGGTTAGGTAATATGATAAAATTTGACCTCTACCAACTTTCAGAAATGATTCCAGCACTGTTGAGTGCAGGATGGGGATCCAGGTGACCCGGATTCTGGACCCTGCTCAGCCCTGGAGCTCATGGGGTGACTTTGGGCCAGTCACAGACTCTCAGTCCAATCTACCTCACATGGCCGTTGCTGCCAGATGAAGACTGAGAGGAAGAGGAGAACAATGGAAGTTGCTACTTGGTCTCTATTGCCCATTGGAGGCCAAGACCTCCAACTATTTGCATTACATGTTTGCTGTGCCCTAACTTATTAAAATGGCCCACATTTAGGCTTAATTGGCTCATGCTCCCAATCCTGCTTTTGCTATCTATTAACCATCCTGAACAAAACTATTGGTGAAGCATATTTAGGATCCATTTCCCTCAAGGTGTACTGTAGCAATTGTAAGGATGGGACTATGGTGATTGTTCCTTCTGAACTAGTTGTTCTGGAATACAGAGATGGCTTGTGAATGTTTCCATCCTCTTTAAAGTCAGAAAAATAAAGCAGGGTGGAGATGAAGAGACTATTTGAGGCTGGATTTCCTCTAATGAAGTGGTTCTTATGATTCATACACACATATTATTTATATATCCTTAGAGATATTTGCAAATATACATTTTATGGGCAGGCAATGGGCATTTGTATTTCTTGATGTTTTACAAATAGCTAGTTATTTATATCATATATTTTGAACTCTGGTCTGGGTTTAGGTCAACATGTAGCATGGTGTGAAAATTTCAACAGATGAGTGTGAATCCCATTGAGATCTGCATCCTTTCCTTTATTTCTTCCTCACATAAAATATCACAAGCTTTGCTTAAATGTAGGTCAGGATGTAATGTAGGAGATGGAGAGAATATAGAGCATTGTCTGACATTTGGGAGACAAAGGGGAAAATAAGATGAAATCCCATGCCAGTTTAGAAGGAAAAATGACCTACAACTCCCAGCATCTAAACTTGTGTAGGATTGCACCGAAAAGTTTCACATGTAGCAGCTGACTCTGAAAAACAAATTTGCAATCTGTACTTGGAAGTCTTTGAAAGAGTTTTTCTTTTCATATATATATTTACCTGCAACTTCCATCTGTCAAATGAATCTTCTAGCCACATTATAACATTCTTATACAAGCTGGGTCTGACCTAATCTTATGTACTTTGGCCACACGTCTTGGAACAGCAAATATTCCCAAGGCAATTGAAATATTGCATGCACTGTATGACCATGGAGAAGCATTAGGCCACTTATGAAGGGGAATTTGTGTGAAGTTTAGCTTACATTTAGTCAGTTTCACAGGAGAGAAAAAAGCAACATTTTTGTTGTGTGGCTTATTATTGTAGCATCTGCAAGGCAAAAGAACAATTTGATATTTTGTGCAGTGCATTTTGTATCTCTCTCTCTCTCTCTCTCTCTCTCTCTCTCTCTCTCTCTCTCTGTGTGTGTGTGTGTGTGTGTGTGTGTGTGTAAGGGCACAATTCTATGGCCTCCCCCATTGCCCAGGAGGACATCGGATTCCTTGGCATCCCAGCTCCAAAGCCCTGCAACATTGGAGCTGGGACTCCAAAGGCTGAGCTCCTGATCTGCCCCCTTCTAATTGATGGAAAGGACTGCACTGCACATTCCATGCTGAGGTCACAACTGACCTTGGGGGGGCGGGGAGAAGAGGAGTCTGGGGCCATGGACCTACGCTGATTCCAGATGGCATTTGAGCTTCCTCCCTCCTCCCCCTGTGCTAGATCTAGAAGGCCGAAATGAGTTGCCTAGGGAAGAAGCCAAGGGGATGCACGGAAGCCTCCATGTTTTTAAATGTTATTTTATTTAGTTTGACATAAATCCCAGCATTTAATGCAGCTCATAACAAATTAGTCAAATGAGAAATAAAAGAGCAAGGCTATGTTTTATTAAAAAAAAAATAAAAGAGGGCAGCAGATCATTAAAATATCAGAGTCAGTGTAAACCTACACAGGCTGATGAAAGCTTTGTATAAACAAGATCTCTGCAAGAAGACAGAAAATGCAAACATTAAGTTGGGCAGATGAACTCCCATGGGGGAAAAAATCCACAGATGCAGGGCCTGCACAGGAAAGGCCCTGTTAAACTATGTTAGTCTCTTCCAACATGGTGCATGAAAGGGTGAGTGAAAGTAACTTGATTTGGAGCTTCTTTTAAGCTAAACAGCCTCTAGCCTACATTCATTGTATCTGAAACAATGAATCAACTCCATTGTTGGTCACAGCAGACTATCCAAAATTTTTGGAGTTACTTGGAGTGGAGCTTTTGGATTTTAGAAGCAGACGGTTTACTCACTCATTGGCCAGGTTCATACAACATGACTAGCCATGGAGGTTTCTTGCACACGGAGTTTTCTTGCTGGGTCATCTGAATCCTGCTGTGGTATTTCAGTGTGGAATGTTTGAATTTTAGAAGTCACAGGAAGAAACAGTGCTCTGTTCAATGGTTATTTATTTATTTATTAAAACATTTTTATGCCGCCCCATTCGCCGAAGCCTCGGGGCGGCTTACAACAATAAGTTAAAAAATAATTATAACATTAAATTAAAAAATATAAACATTAAGTTAAAAATACAAAAATACCAATATAAAATAAGCCGCCCTGGCCATATAAAATCCAATAATATTAACAATTAAAATGCCGCTTAAATAAAAAGGTCTTCGCCTGGCGCCGAAAAACAAATAACAACGGCGCCAGGCGGACCTCTCTGGGGAGCGCATTCCATAACTTAGGCGCCACCGCAGGGAAAGCCCTCCTCTGAGTACCCACCTTCCTAATTTCTTTCACAGAGGGTTCCCGGAGAAGGGCCTCTCCCGCCGATCTCAAGGGGCGGCCAGGCATATATGGATGTAAGCGCTCCTCCACACTACACCAACTCTAGAATAGAATAGAATAGAATAGAATAGAATAGAATAGACTGTTTAGTTAGTTGGGCATTTGTTTGTACTTTTTCGGGAGTAGTAAGTTATTTGAAATCACGTAGTGAACAAAACTCCTGCTTCTGTTATGTCCGCACTTCACGGTCTCTTTGCAGCATTCCCGAGGTGGTAGTTATGAGTTTTGTTCTTGTCATTTCCCTCTGGAAGGCAAGGGTTTAATAGCTGATAATCCTTTCTGCAAATAGGAGAAGCAGATGTGAAAGGACACAGGAGTGCCAATCTGTGCCCAGAGCAGAGTGAAATAACCACTAAATGGAAGCATTATCACAGAAAGTACGGATCCTGCACCAGTAGAGTTCCAGTTCCACAAGTCCCTCTAAATGCAAACTCAGGTTGAGTTACAGTGGCTGAGTTCATACAACATGATAAGCAACCTTGCATGGCCACATTGGTTCATTTGTTTGTTCTTTCTTTTTTGGTTTGTTTGTTTTTACCATGACAGACAGTCAGTCAAGTGGTTTCTACTTTATCACAGTTTCCATCCTCCTTGCTCAAGTCCTCCCACTGTTGACATGTATCCCATCAGCCAATGCCTCTTAAATTCAGTCACAAGGTGCATTGCTCTCTCTCTATGCTTCCTGACTCTTTGTCATGATTCCACATGTAGAGACTGGATTGCTGGGTTTGCTCCTGCAGTTGCCACTCTTTCTGGAGGACTCTGTGGTAGTTGCAAACCAGGACTATGGAAACCATGATCCTGGGTTCAGACAACACAACAAGCCATGATGGTGGAGAAAAACCATAGAGCACACTGTTGTATCTTATTGTGGTTTCTAAAGACCAAACTTACCACGACTGGGTGCAAAGAACATAACAAAGAAACAATGGTAAAAATCCACTGTAGCTTGCCATTTTGTCTGAGCCCAGCCATCAGTTCTGAAGGGAAATGGGGCCATTCCTAAAAAGGAGGGCAGTTTTTCATACTTGCTAGATTCCCTAGGTATGCAGAAATATATATGCTTGTGTATTAAAAGAAAAATACTAACCTGCCCATTGGCCCAACAAACACTTGTCAGCATCCAGGATTTATACACCATTCATGGCAGGATAGTCTGGCAAGGGCGAGAAAGATTTAAGATTTGGTGGGTGCATGTAATGAGGTTAAAATACATTTATAGATATAAAATGCTCAGATTTGGAGCTGGCAGTCCTCTAGTGGGTGGAGGCTGGGGAAGGGGAACAGTGTGAGAGAGAGCATTTTCTGGGCCTCTTTCCAGGGCCTGAAATTTCTACACCCCTGGAATGCTGGGAAAAGATACCGGGCTCCTGTTCCAAGTTGTCAGAGCACTAAACAGGAGATCTGCACTGCATTGCAGAGCCTACTTTTGCCCAGAGGGACCTCCAAAGCGCCTATTAAATTTTCCCTATTTACTCCCTTCAAAAATTATTTTTAATTAAAAAGCTTGAAAAATGTTAGGAGCTCAGTTTCTCTTTCTTGTTCCTGAACCTGCCACTGTCTGGTAGTAGGGTAGGCAGTAAGAGAAGGAAAGAGATGCTTCCTGACGGCACCCTCCACCAGCTACCACAGTCATCTCCTGCTTACGTACACCTTCCCCCTTTGGATGAGCCACCTCCCCACTCCTAGGCATGCACCTCACTCTTTCTCTCCCCTCTTTTGCCTTGCTATTTCTCTCCCACTCCCAGGCTCTAGCATTGCTATTTCAACTCCCCTCCACTTTGCCTTGCTGTCCCCCTCCCCACACCTTAGCCTTGCCTTTTCTCTCTCTCTCCCTCTCCCCGAGTCCCCAGTCTTGCTCCTTTCCTGGCCCCTTCTCTGCTTCTCACATGCATTCACACAGAGAATGCCTTTCCAGGCAGGGTTCTGAGGGCAGATGCTGAGAGTCAGAATGTTGTGGGGGAATGGAGTGCTGAGTTCATGGCTCTCAATGTAAGGACAACTTTTTCTTTCCTCTTGGGGCATTTTCCTTTGTTTTGGGGGCTAGGGAAATGTGCACATGTAGAACAGATGAGAAGAGAGATGCTGTGGAGATCTACTCAGAGGTAATTCCCACTGAGTTCTATGTAAGGCTGCCTAAGTTTGCAACTTCAAGTGGATATTCTGTTGTCCTTCTTTGGGGCCAAATATCTAGATTGGCTTTGGAACTCAGCTTCTTCTTCTGCTCGTGCTCAGCTACTTGGGGGGATTATTTTGACCAGCCAGACCCCAGGGCAGCCAAGGCCAGGGCAGCCATTTTGTGGAGATCCTCACCATAGTTTCTCAATTCCTGAATGTACCCATGGGTCCAAATCAGATGAGGGTCCCTGTGTTACATCTGTTACACAATGCTAAGACAGGGAGTGGCAACACACTCCATTTGAAACATTAGTTAAGATTAGGTTTTTTCTACACCGAGTATGGCTCAGAAAAACCCAGCGCTTCTTCCAGTTTGAGTGGAATGGGAAATACCCTGACTGAACATTGCTGGGAGCTCTGTTGTCATCCAAGCAATGAGGAAGCTAAGTGGCAAAGGGTAAAACAACTTGAAGTGGAACTGCCATTCCTATGCAAGGTCAGGATAACTGTGGACTCCCTTATCCATAACTCTAGTCTTCAGGAGGCCCAGGATATAAACTGGATTTCCAGAATATACATACAGCTTCTTTTATAAGGATAAAATTTGAGATTCATATTTATTCACCTTCATGAAGGAATGCTATGGCTTGTTTGCATAATATTTGCATATATATCCTGGAGGCAACTGAAATATGACACATGAGCTGTGTACATTTGAATCTGCTCTGTGTCAGAAAAGAGTTTGAAGCAATTGAAATGACATGTGTGGGGAAGCGTGACAATTCCCTCTTCACCAGCTGATTCTTCCAAACAAGAGTTTTTGTATTGCTAATACCTAATAGGCAAAATCATAAAACAGCTAATCAAAATCATGAGAAATTTAGCAACTATTTTAGTCATTGATGTCTAGTTTCATGATTAATTAGTAAAAGTTTAAAAAGTGACTTATATTTTAAACAAAATGATAGTGAAGGGTTGGGTATTTCATGGAGAACTTCTTGGCTTGCTACCATGGCCAGAGTTTGCATGATGCTCAACAATAATTTTAAGTTATTTATGTGTAATGACTTTATCCATATCAGCAATGTTGCACACATTCTGTAATTGACAACTCCATGTACTTTATCTTTTGCAAAATTTGCCTATATGATTGACCCTGTTAAAATTGTTGGTCATTCACTGTACATGTTTGCACGTTTTAGAATTTCCCCCTTTCTCTCCTTCTTTCTTCCTCGTACCTTCTTGGTGTTTCCTTTTCCTTCCTGCCTCCTCCCCAGTGGAGGAATGGGAAGAACATGAAAATAATTAGCAAAGTTTTGACTAAGAGACAAATTATTCCAGGATCTAAAAATCATTGATTTAAGAAAAGAATTAAGATGCTTACACATTTACTCATGCACCAAAAAGCATGGAAATTAGAACCTAAGGCATTTTAACTTCTGCACCATGCGAGCCATAAACACATTCAACCATCTCACATACTATATGCACAACTTAATCTTTATGTAGTCATTCTTTCTTTTGGTTTTTCAGCCTGAGCATGCCTCCTGTACAAATTGGAGCAAAACTGAAGTTCTGCAATTAACGGAATAATCTTAGCAAGTTTAGACTGAAGGAAAGGCCTACAACAAAGGCCAGCATGTAGCCCTTTTCTATCGAAACTCAGATAAGCTTTTATCCCAAGACAACAGACATTTAGTTGCACTCTAACCTTCAACTTTGAGTTTTTTCATTTGGATTAAAGTGAATAGCATGCACTAAGAGTGACAAGCTGTGCAGGGAGGTGAAATGGCTTATCACATTCAAACAGCAAATACTCTGTGCCGAATTTCAGAAAGCCTGGACATTTATAACATTCTGGCCATTCTGACGGTTTGACCCTCTCTGGCGCTCCTATGTTGCTCTCATATGAAGCCCTATTTACATATTTAAAACATGGGAGGGTTAATACACAGGAGGGGCTTGTGTGCACACATGACCAACCATGTTGTCCGGTTCAGAACTTTGCTCATTCAGTGCAAAGGTCTGAAGATAGTTTCTAAGGGCGCATTGTTTGGACAGAAAGAGGTCTATAATTCTGTGCATGCCCATGCTGACTGAAGCATGCTGGGAGTCACAGGGTCTAAATTTGCATAGAATTGTGCTGTTAATACATTAGATTGAATGTGCTTGGAAACCCAAGCACGACTGGGAGCTGTACCTTAGAGTTGCCAGTTACATACTGGTTGCTAAGTGTGCTCATCTGAATGCATTTAGGAAACCCTCTTGAGAGACTTATACTGCAAGCAGGGAGGCAGCAGAAGGAGCTTGCATATATGCCCATCCCTCTTCCTAGTTTTAGCCCTTGCATTTTCAGGCAAATGCCTGAACAGGGCTTCTGTGGTGCAGGAAGGAGTCAGGGAAAGAGCATGGCGAGCAAGGATAATCATAAAGCCATCCAGTTGCAGAGAGCGTGGCTGGGAAGGGGCTCTTGCTCCTGCAAGGGCCTGCAGGGTTCCTTGGTCTGATCCTGCAGCACTTTTATGTTCTAGCCAACCAGTGCAACTTTTTGGAGCATGGCTATGAAGTGAGACAGTGGGAAATGACACCTCTTTACTGTTCTTCTTGCTTGGTGGCTGGTAAATGCATAGGAACCCCAAATGATGTTTAAAAACAAAATAAAACCTATTTTTAAGCTAGTCATTGGCAAGGAAGACACATTAGCTAAAATTTCAAGTGGCAAAACTTCATGTTGTTATATCCCTTTCTGTAGTCCTTGATTTTCTCCTCCTTCCATCTTTCCTTTTTGTGCTTGAGGATGGTTCTGAGTTCTAGTTCTGAGGGCTAAATGCTAAAGCAAGCCTGTGCATCAAGGTAACTATTGCAAGCTGAAGGAGCATCTCCTTCCATATATACCTACCTGCCCACTAAGATCTGGGTCATTCTTCTGGAGCCCTCTTTGAAGAAGATTAGAAGAGTGGCTACCCAGAGAAGGGCCTTCTCTGTGGTGGAGCCCTGGCTCTGGAGCATGCTTCCCAGGGAAGTGTGCTTGGCACCCACACTTTATTAATTTCGGTGCCAGGCCAGGACCTTTTTATTTTTCCAATATTTTAAGAGCTAATGTGGTTTTAATATAGATTTTATTTTGTTATATATTAATGCTGCTTTTATTATTGTACTGCTGTCCTGAGACCTTGGTAAAGGATGGGGTAGAAATTATTTTAATAAATAAATACATACATACATACATACATACATAATAAAACTGCCAGGTTCTTTTCACATCCTTATTTTTGCATTCTCTGGGCCAAGTAAGACTGATGGTGGGAGCCGTGTTTCTTTTCTGTGTGTGGGAGTGGGGAAGTTCCCTTCCCTTTGATCAGCCTTTGATTCTCCCCACTTTTATTCAGTTGGCACAGAGAAAAGTGATTGGACTAAGCAAGCAATCCATGGGGAAGAAAGGTGCTGGTAGTGGAGCGTTCAGCTCCTACCTTATATTCCTTTTGTTGGTAACAATCACGAACACATACACGCACTGTATCACATGAAAATGATGGCTTTACATCGCATGTGGTTTGGCTCTCAGGAAGGCAATAAAAAGCATTGCTTCATAGCAACAAGAAGGGCCTTTTCAGTAGTGGCCCCCACTCAGCTGTAGAACAAGCTCCTCACTGAGGCTTGCCTGGTGCCAACTGTACCAACTTTTTGGTACCAGGTTAAGACTGTCCTCTATGATGAGGCTCTTAAGTAGTTTTAGTTTTAATAGCATATCAGGACATTATTTCAGCTGCTTGACAGGTCTTGTGGTTTAATTGGCGCTTGCTATTGTAGCTTGTAAAATTTGGTTTTAAAATTTTCTACTGCAATTTTTATGATGCAATATACAAAACATACACTATAAAATACCGCTACCTGCGTTTTATATTGTATATTTTTGTTGTATAGTCTATGTATTTTATGCACAGCTGTAAGCCACCCGGAAAGCTTCGTGTATTGGACATTACAGAAATACAATTAGCAAAAAATTAATAGACAGCACAGCCTGTGGTGAGGCATCATGGGAGTTTCAAGACAAAAATCATGGGGAGGGCCACAAGTTGTGCAGCCGCCAGAAGCGTAAACAGGCAAAATATTGTTGAGGTGACCATATCGCTCCTCGGAGACCTGATATATGGATGGTTTTCTAGTTACTTTGTTGTTGCTTCAAGTGTTGCATTTGTGTATTTAAAAAAAAATAAGCCTCTGTGAACATTCTGCTTTGCTGGAAAATGTGGGGTAATAAATTTTACCTAAATAAATAAAGACTGTCAAGAGTTGTGACAAAATTCTCCCTACATTAAAGTCGTTTTAAAAATCAGGAGAAAAAGCTCGGAGGAGAGGGGGGTGGTTCTGGTCCAGGCTTGACGTCGTGAGGAAAGCACTTGCCCCTATGAGAGGAGCCGTGTGATTGGCTGGTGTCACGCACCCGGCTGCTCCCTCGGCCAGTGTCCGACCAATCGCATTTCTTCTGCCACAACGTGGCTCGCCCCCTCCGTACTTCGGGGAGGTGGGTAACTGGCGATCGTGTGAAGACTATCTGGTGGGTATTATGAAGGGTGCTTTAGGGTCACTGAATGAGAAGTCTCCCAAACGAACCGCACCCAGGAAAGTTCAGCGATAAAGCTGCTCTAGCCCCGACTGAACCTCACCAAGGGGCTGAAGCGACGGACCATTCTTAGTGCGCATGCGCTTTCTTCCCTGTCGTGCGTCACTCGCTCGCCAGAGAAAAAACAGAACACATGAGCGCCCTTTGTACGCATGCGCATGGCCCTTTCCACGCTCTTAAGACCTCGTCAAGGACTGCTCGGAACAGCGCCACAGCTCTCTCCCATTCCGATTGGTTGTTTGCCAACCGCTGTACCGCGCTCTAATTGGGCCTGGTGACCTGTCAAACAGAACTTTATGTATCCTCCCACTAACATTTCGCTGATTGGTTCATCGCTCCCTCCTCTTTTGGTTGGATCTTGGTCGCCCTAGCTCCCGCCCGCCAGCCTATCCACTCGTGGCATCGGTGTCTGACGGAGTGAAGAACGTAAAAGGCCGAGCCGCTCCCCTACTGTTAAATAAAATATAGTCCCAGGAGCTGACGCTCTTCCAGAGAAAAAGAAGTAAACAGAAGAACGCCTATCTAGGCTTGCTGAGCTCTCAAGTATTCCGTCCCTCGGTACACTCGTTGACTGCTCCCGGGAAGGAGCGGTGTCGGCGGGACACCGAGGCGGAAGAAGACGAGAGTGAGGAAACTCAGAAAGCTGCCCGCCTGAAGAGACTGGAAGGGGGAGGGGCAGTGGAAGTAGTCCCGGCTGCGCCTTGGTCGCGTCGCCTAAAAATAGCGCCCCGTGGATATCCGTGCGCTGGTGTCAGCGTCTCTGGAGGAGCCTCGGCTGGGGAGGCGGCGGCAGCTGCGGAGGAGGGGAGTGAGAAAGGCGCTGACGGGTGAGTAGGGAGAGGGGCCGAGGGCTTGTTGGGGGGCTTCTGTGGTCGCAAAAATGGGGGTGAAGGGGAGAAGCCGGCGATGGTAAAGCGCTTCGGCGGGGGCCAGCGGATCGCCTTCCCCTCCCCTCCTTTTCTAAGTCTTCCCCCCACGTCGGGAAGCTGGTGGAGTTAAGAAAGTGGGGTGGGGGGTGGGGCGGGTGACCTAAGAGAAACCGACGGGGAAGGTCGTGCCCCCTTCTCCTCCTCTTGTTCCCAGCTTCTAAGCTCAGCCTTTTGGTTGACATCTTGGATCGAGGAGGTGAAAAACACAAACAAGCGGTGGGGATGGCTGTATGACAGAGTCAAGATGCACGTGTATACGTGTGCATGGGGATTCACGTGTATGTCTCTGGGGCTGTCAGGACGGACTGGACGGACCCACATGTCGTGTGGATCTGTCTTGCGTGTGAATGCAGTACAATCGTGTGAAGTGGTGCGCATCGGTGCCAGGATCTCGAGGGGGTGTCACTTTTGGGTTAGCAGAGTTTAGGTTGCAAGAAGGGAAAACAATGGCTGAAGTGGGATGTGATGCCTTCCTTTAAGGACTGTGCTTCTTTTTTGCTCTCTCCTACACCCTCTGGCTTCTTTTTCCCATTGAATTTATTGGGGGTTGGGAGAACTAGCTTTTTTTTTTTTTTTTCAAATTTCCTGCGGAAGGCAGCTTACAAACACATTAAGATATAAAAAAGACGCTCTATTTTCCAAGCTCTCTCTGTTTTTTCTCTTGCGCCCCCCTCCCCCCACTTCCTGGCCTGGTGGAGCTTGATTTTTTAACGTGGTGGTGGATTGTGGAGACTTTAGGGGAATAAGTCTGCGTAAAAGAAAAACCTCCCTCAGATGATCTTGAGGGCAAGAGACATTAGGGTGGGGGGAGAGGAAGGAAGGATGTAGGCAGCATTCTTGTTAACAGAATCATGTTCCCTCTCATGGGCTGTTAATTCCTTCACATGCTGTCCTGGAAATATTCTTTCTCTCTATGCCCCCCCCCCCCCCCGGTTAAGCTGTGAGGGTTGAAAAGGTTATTTATTAGGTATGCCTTGAAAGGGTAAAGTGTGGGAGTAAGTGGTTTGGAATCCTCACTTTCACTTTATTTTGCTGTTAAGATGTGGAATCTTTGGGTGTTGAGAGTGTCATACATACAAATGTTGAAAGAATAGGAGTTGAAATTGGATGGATTTTAATTGTTGAGCAAAACCTTGAATATCTTGCATTCTTGAACTGTGTGTATGAGAGACATGGCTGGGCATTTGTCAAGCTGACACAACCATCCTGAGGTGCAGGAATAGGAAGGAAGTTAGGGAAAATGCTGGTTTTGGGGTTTGGAGTACAAGGTTTCAAGCTCTGACTTCATCCTTGCAACCCTAATGGAAGGGATGTCTGTCTCATCTGTGAAGCAGAGAGAGGGGATACATTGTTGCTTTTGTTTTTGTTTAAAGTTGTGAGAGACTAATAGTAGGTTTGGGGTGGAAATATTTATCCATGTTCTGTAAGATCAATACATAATACCTGTTTTGGAAGGAGCTGTTGGGAAGACTACCATGGAAACAGTTTCTCATGCTTGCCAGACAACTTTATATTTCAATTTCACTGCTGCAAAAAAATTGGCTATTCTTGGCAAATGTGAAAAGATTGCACTTTAAAAAGGCAAGCTCTGTTTAAGTTTTATTTTGGCTACCAAGGAAGAAATAAAGGTTACAAAGGAATAGAGTTATTTCTCTCTCAGTGCAAAACAGCAATTCCCAAGGTCCATACTGAAGCTAGCTCTGTTTATGGAATTAGACCTTTACAATACACTTGTCCTGCTTTTATAACGACACTGCTGACGATAAAGAAAACCAAACATTTAAATCTTTATTAATATTCTAATGACACATTGGTAGATATTTTCTGTCTGTGTGAGAGAGATTGTTTACTATAAAAACTGAATGAAATACCTGCAAGGCCTTGACATGGGCACTCTTTAACCTAGCATATTTTTTCTTGTGAAACTCTTAAGGGCAAGTTACAGGAAATGAATAAAATGGAAAAATACCTTTTCAGTCATGTTAACAGTTTTCTTTTCCAAACAACATCTGTTCCACTGAAGCAGAATACTGCTGCATGTCATTTTTAAAAAGCATGTTGAGTCCCAAATATTAAGCAGCCAAAGAATGTGGTCTATGGACTTTATAAAATTCATCAGGAGTTAATGTGAAGTGCAAGAACTTGCAAGAATTCAAGTACATAGTTGTGGCATTTAAGTATTTTAGAAATATTTTTATTAATGGAGCCTTGAGAGTTTGTCTTTCACATTTTATAAGACTTCTTAAGATGCAGTCCTGTGCATGTTTCAACATAAAAACATGCATAGGATTGCACCCTTAGGAGCTTGCTTACAGTATCTTAGTGGCAGTTGGTTTTAAATAAGAAGCTTAAAGGAACTGCACCATTTATTTTTATTGGCCAGTTGTGACTTAATATATATTTGCTTGTTCTGCATCTGGGTGTGAACAGGAGGATTTCTTTTTCAGTAGCAAACTTTCTAGTTTTTAAGCCAGTTGTTAACACAAAGATAAATGATGTAGGCTGACTAATTTAACTTGGAATTTTGAACCACTCTAGGATAGGTAAACATTTAAAGTGATGATTTGGATAGAAGCAGAACAAAAATAATTGAAAAAAGTAGGTTTAGTGCTATAAATAATTGAAAACTCAGATGTTGTGAGGAATAGGGTAGATTCAATAGTAATATTTCAAAAATGGTTAAAGATTGGATATCATGTGTTGGATTATTTATCCTACTTAAAGTCGACCCATTGGATGTAGTTTAATCACAGCTGAGAGCCATTAATGTCTGGATCCACTTTAATTAAAACTAATTAGACAATAATATTACTTTTATGGGGCTTTATGTAAAGAAGCTGCCTAAACTGGTATGCATTTAGTGCCACTTGGAATGAGGGTAATGCATACAATCAATCCTGCAAAGCTAAGTCTTTCTCAAAAGTGCTGGTTGCCATTCTCCTGGAACTGTTGGAAGAGCTAGCCGCATATGGGAACTTAACTCAGTTGTCATGCTTTAGGTAAAATGATGCAAGGAAAAGTGCATGTGAAAGAGAGAAAAGGTGGCAACAGGAAATGTAAGGAAGTGAGGTGACCTGAGAGGGCATACTATGTAACATTTTAAATTTAGGCTATGTAGAAGATGTACAATTTGAAGGTGGCTGAGATCTTGGAAAGCTCTTTGGAAAATTCTGTTTGTGGGGTCATAATATGTTAAAACTGTTTCCACTGGTGCCACTCTTTTTTATAGAAGGCATTTTTTGTTATTCTATTAACTGTTAAAAACAATCTGAACATTTAGCTTAACCTTCAGTCACTAGATTAATTGGATTTTCTGAAGAATTGTATTACTTCTAAGTTCACAAAGAATGATGTGGTAAGAAAATGTATTTTTCCCTTCCCCAGTACAGTACAAATGTCCCCAGTTTGATGCCTCCTTAATTGTCACTTTTTATTTGCTATTCTATGGAAGCATTGCTATTGAAATGCACACTGTTAAGTATTAAATATTGGCATGCTAAATCCAAACTTTCTGTATTTAAAAGTATTGAAAGACGGGTATGTATGTTGCTGTTGATTATATTTGATTCATATTTTCCTATCCTTCTGTAGCCAAAAGTGTATGTAACCTAATCAGACAGTTTCTTCAGTCTTTGTAAAAACTATCTTGAGCTGCGGGGCCACCCCAACTTGTTTATATTTAGTTGTAGGTAACAAGTGCATATAACTTTTCTGAATGAGATAGATTCCAAAATGCAAATAGATAGATTACAGTTACAGTATATTCTAAAACAATTACATTCAACTTAAATATTTCTATGACTTACAGACATGTTCAAATATAATAGTAAATCATAGTTTACTCTTCTGTTCCTTTCAGCCCATCACAGTTATGAGGAGGAATTTGGAAACACACACATTTTCATTGTAGATTAATCCCAGTACACTATGTCACCTGAACTTGACAGAGTGTGGTTAATACAAACCAGTCAGTTTCAAACTCTGGCTTAAATAGTTGACTTGTTCTACTAACAATGATTAATTTTAATTTAGGGTTTAATTTTAGGGTTCAGATGTAACACTTACCTGTAGCTAATTAAAAAAACCCACCAGCAGCATTTCTGATTGCTTCATGGCTTTGCTGGAGGAGTAGAGGAGAGGAGGTAGCAGGTAAGCTGAACATTTGCTGTAGGTTGCTTTTATTATATAAAACTATAATTTGGTGAAGCATCTGAATACAACTATATAATATCAGTGTGAAGAAAACGTGATCATGTGTGCTAAGATAAAATATGCTGATTATTAAGGCTAGTAGAAAATGCCAGAGAAATTTTGACACGTTCTGATTAATCTCAAAGCCAACTGAGTGATATAAGTGACTAAATTTCAATCTGCGTTTCCATCTCTTGGAAGGATACAATTTACCAAGCCTGATTTTATGTCAAAAATTGGTATTGTGGTTTAATTTCAGATTTTTCATTGTTACATCTTAGATTCCAAAGTTAAAGCAAGATAAAGCGATCCCAGAATCATTTCTAGATTAATAAAAATGAGATAGTATCTGCTCTCACACTTGTATGTTCTGTTTTTTCAGATTTTAAGGAAGATAGGATGGGTAGGGGAAAAGAAAACAAGAAAACTCAGGCAAAAATTCTTAATGTTCTGTTGTTCTTACAATGGCTAGCTGTGATGGAAACAGCCTAACCACAGTTCAAAACAAGACTTGGCAGGCCTCCAAGAAATAGCCTGGTGACCTGATCTTGCTCAGAACATCTGTAATATTACAGACATTACAGCTAGAAGTTGTTAGTTTACAGGGTGAGGCCTTGTCCTTCTTGGGCCTTGCTGAAGTCTTGTGGTTTCTTGTCACTCCCTCCCTCTCAGAAAATGCTCAGAGAGCCCTGAAGACACCATCATTACTGTAGAGTTGATGAACCTGCTTCTTTTCCTCACAAGACAGTTGGTTCTGATGGACTTCCTTAAGGAGGAAGGAGCAGCCCAGCTCTGTTGGTAAAAGCAGCAGCAAGTAGAGATGGCAATTCCTCTCTGTCTGCCACTTCCCTTCCTCCATTGTTGAACTTACAGAACAAATTGGAAATTATCCAGGGTTTGAAGAATAATGTATTCCTTCGCAAAATTTTCTTTAATGTATCATGACTTTAGCTGCACCACAGTTGTCCTGAGAGTACTGTAGTTCATATAGGAAATGCCTTTGAAAGAGTGCCTTAGATCTTTCTCATTCTTCACATTCTGAGTTCCCTACCCACTTCATCTCAAACCCATCCCCTACATTTCATGGTCGTTTACCTTTCTCCTTGCAGATTATTGTACCAATGACACTTGAGAAAGGAACAAAATGTGTGTTTCTGTGATATGGCTCATGTATGAAACAAAATGGCTGAAATTTGTGATAATTGCCACAACATATGGACTTACTTGGTGACAGAGAAGCCCAGATTGTTGTTGTTGTTGTTTTTTCTTGTATTAGCCTCCTTACTTTGAAACTTAATTACATTTTCAAACTTGTTGCCAGCTCATATAGTTGGGGTTTTTTTGTGCTTATTAAAGCACAAGAACATTCTGGGTTTCTTTTAAGAGAATATGGGTTGTCCAGTAAATATCTGGCTTAGGGCACAATCCTAGAACACCAGCATGCCTCAGCCAGCCATGCTGGGACATGGTGGGAGTTGGACTTCTCACTAACAACTTATAGAATTGTGCATTTAATCTCTTAATTCAAATACCATTTGAAGATGTTGGCTGACTCCAGATAAGCACATAAAACGGACAATTTCCTTTAATACTTAACAAAAATATTTTCTGTAAGCAAAATGAAAAACAGCCATTCAGAAATGTCAACTTTTGCTCTGTTAAGTTGTAATTTGCTGACTGAGAAAATAATGCATGCATTTAGTTTTTCAGATGCTTGCATGTAAACTTATTGGGTAAAAGAAATTCGACACTGATATCTATCTCTTTGGGTGTGTTTGCTAGAAATATCGCTAAAGGACAGTTTCTATCTATGTAACTTCATAAATGACAATCTGCTGTTAAATCAGTTGTTGTGATAATATTGAATGGATGAATTCTGCTCCTCTAAATGTTAAAGTGTTGTGACATCACAGTTTCTGCCTGACCTTTTGGCTCTGAAAATGAGTGTGGGAGTTCCCAGTGTTTGGGGATTAGTGAGATGAAGGAGAAGGCAGAACCCTGTGCTCTAGGGATAAAGCTTGTGGTGAAGGGTAGATTGCTGGGAGCTGATTAGTCATGTGCATGTACCCTGCTGCCTTCAGGTGTGCTCCTGAGTTTCTTCTTTGGGAAGTATGTGCTGTGCTTGCGTGCCAACTCCTCTTGAAATGAATGATGGTATAGAACAGGTAGATTGAATTTCCTCCTGCTAGTTTGGAGGAAGGGCATGAAACTATGTACTGGTTTGGATAAGTTCACTGAGTGTGTTGTGGAAAAGTTGATCCTGAATTGAAGCTGGTGGAACTTTTCCTCAAGTATAATGAGTCCATAAATCTATCAAACTGCCCTTCAGTTGATAGCATATTTTGCCATAGCTGTGGAATGATATTTAATTCTCTTGTGATTTTATCTGAAAGACGGGATCATTCACTTGGTTCCTTACTCACTTTGTCTTCCACACAACACCATCTCCAGTCCTATAACTTATTATAACTTGCTTGTTATAAGATATTACTACTTCCTGAGTTTTCCTTAAATAAGACTTCCTGGCATGTACTACATGTGGATGGCTGTCTAATTTAAAACTGTGCCTGGCATAGTATCCAGTGAATGAGTAAAATATAGCAACAGTTGAAAACAAATGCTGCATCATAGCAGTCTTTTTCCTACGCCTACTGTGTAGTGAAATTATTAGTGCTGTTCCCACAATATTCTTGAGTAAGTTAGTAGATCCTTCATTTCCTTTTATCTCTGTTTTTTTTTTTAAATGAAGGCTGTTCTTAAGATGTCAGATTTATTTAAGTAGTAGTAATCCTGCTGCTTGGGATTTGTGTTCTTGGTTGTGTTTGGACCTGAAAAAGCTTTGTAATACTTAAAGTTATCAAGAGCTTTTCTCATACAGGACTTCTTCTGAGGCCCCATCAGTGCGGGTGTTCAAGGATAGGCTGGACGTCCACATGGTGAGCATGTCGTGAGCGGAGCCGGCTGTTACTGGAGAGCAGACTAGATGGCCCGGGAGGCCCCTTCTGACAATCTATGTTTCTATGGCTTGCTCTAAACAGGATGTTATAAAATAGGCATCCTTAGTTGGGTATCAAAGTGAAATAATAGTGACTGATCTGGTTCAGCCTACAATGACCAACAATTTTCATAAATGTGACGACTGAAAGCCATGTGGCCTTCATTGGTTTCATTTTCAGTCATGCTACATTGGTTAGACATCATTGGTAGGTGTGTCACAAGTGTATAAAACAGTTCCTTAAGAGGTGTCATTTGGCTGAACTCACCTGAATTCTTTAGTGCTTGTACATAATGTTTGCTGTCACCCTTGAAACAAAGAGAATGGATTCATCATTGTCAAGTATGTATCATAGAATTACTTGATTTAACTGTGGTGGTCTTATTGTATGGCTTATCTTTGGAGCACAGGGGATATTCCTTCTTGGTAAATTTAAACTGGGTTTGACTTCTGAACCTGGATAACTGAGAAGAATGCTCTGTTCTTTCACAACCTTGCCAATTGCAAAGTTCTGTAAGTTGTGGGATGAGACTTTTGTTGCTTTGCTTGTAATTTGGTTGCACACTTGTGTGCATGGGGATGGGTTTCCAGATTCTTCATGCAGTGCTGGCTTCTCCTGGGCTCCTACAGTCCAGTATTATGCATTTTACTTAGAAATCAGTTCCACTGTGTTTCAAGATATTTATTCCCAGGCAAGTGTATGCATGGTTGCAGCCATATGTATTGCTTTGCACAGTTGTTTCCGTTCTCACTGCAGAATAGTGATGGTGATTCAGTATTTTTTTTCCTGTGAAAATGTTGTGAATGCCCTCTAACTTACTGAATACTGTTTCATGCAAATAAACATATAATTCAAAGTAAACTTTCTTCTAAGTTTGGTGGGTACTGTTGGAGCATCATTCCTGATTATTGGATGTGGTGTCATTCCAAATGACAGTTATTTCAAGCTCTAGGGTTTCTTTGGGTAGAGGTGGGTAAATTCACCTAGTCTTCCCACAGGTGTAGATAATTTAGATGGCATTGGAGGAGGATTCCTCATGGACCTGGCACCTGTTTTGGCACTGGGCAACTGAGTTGAGATGGGTGAGCGAAGACATTCCAATTGTCATGTCCAGTCTTTTCTACCAGAGCCAGAAGGAAAAACTTGTGTTTGCTCTGTGGGAGAAACATCCTGGGTTTCTGAAGCACCTAGCACCAAACTGGCAAGCCCCATCTTCTGTCTTTGGTTTGAAGCTGGAGAAGAGCAATATTCTTCAGTGTTCCTTTTATATTCTGAAGCTCAGTGCACTTGTGAAGAATGATCCCACCCTCTGCAGTTTCAGTCTAAGAAAGAGAGGCTCATCACACTCACTAGAGGGCGATGAAACATTGGCCTTGGTCAGGGTTTTGGGTGGGATAAGGATATATGAGAAATTTGTTTCAGTTTATTTTTTCCAACATTTAGTCAGTTCATATTATACAGACTAAATAGTGAAGCTCTATTTGCAATCAAAGTTTGAACATTTTCAAACTGACAACATTGTATGCACAGCCCTGCAACTAAATTGTATTCTGCAACATTTATATTAAAAATATGCATGAACATTTGATACTTTTGCGAATGCATATAAACATGTTTTAATCAGTGGTAGAAGAATGTGTGCATGTAAAATATTTTCATAATTGATGCATACACCTGAAAAATTAGCAAGAAAATTCACAGTTTTTCATGCAAAAAGAAAAATACAACAGTCACAATCTGATTCAGACATGAAGTAGAACTAGTTTCAAATTGGAATTTGGAGATCTTCAGTGAATTCCATGCATGACATCTCTAAAACAGAATTCTGAATTGTTTTTCTCTAATGTTATAAGCAGGTGTAGTGATACCTTGGAAATTAACAGATGGGACACACTTAGACGCTTGAGCAAAAAAGTGATGTTGATTGAACTTCCATAAGAGTTATACCATTCTCTCCCCCCATCCCCCAAATAGCTGAAGAGGATCATTCCACAAAGAGAAATCAATTAAACCAGTGAAACTTCACATTAAGAAGTACAGAAAAGTTGTGTTTTATGAGGACCTATGTAGAATAGTGTCCTGTTTCTGGCATTTGTCTAAATCTTTGTGTTAGTTTTGTTCTCTCCACCATTTACATCTGTACTAAGTTGCTGAAGTTAGTCCAAAACTATAGACAGTTGTCTGTCTTTCAGAACTTCTCTCAGTTAATGTTTTTGGTGTTATTTTTGGTGGGAAAACTCATTGATCAATTGAATTTACGTGGTAAGGTTCTAGCATAGTGTCAAAAAGGTAATTGTTCCTTGTTCACTTTACTGAGTTCACGCAATTTCTTTCAATCATATTTCCTTCTGATTATCTGTTTTATAACATTAGTCCAAACTCCTAGGGTTTTTGTTGCTAATTTTTCAAATTTCACTATTCTTCATTTCGGGTTGTCCTATAGTGCACAGAATTAGAAAATTTACTCTCATGCACACTGCATAGTGGCTCTCTGGATTTCATCTTTGAAGACCTCACATTTTACTTTTTTAATGAAAATGTTGCTCAAAGATGCCTTTGAAAGTACACTGAAATAAGGTCAGTAGAAAACAAATGCACTACTTATAAATGCTTGAGCTTTGGGGGGGGGGGAAGAGGGTGTAGAAAGAGTGGGGTGGGGGGAGGAAACCATTTGACTCTCCAAGGAGCATGTATTTGGTTCATTGTAGGATTCATACATGGCAGCATAATACAATGCTATCCTTTTTATTTCTTAGAGGATTCTTAAAAAGAACGTGGAAGAAGAGCTAGATGAGATGAAACTCATAATGCAGTGGGAGTAGTCTGAGCCACTCTGACATATGGGAGCAGTAAATGGCATAAAACGACCATCATGAACACAAGACAGAGCCCTTGAGAAAAGCAAGTCAAAATCAGTTTTGCAAGGCTAGAAGAGCACTTGGTTTTGGGCAAGGATCCAAAATTATTAGAAGCTTTCAAGTTAAGTTATGCATCCTGTAAGGAGAGATAAATAGTTGATTTTGTGCTGTGAATGTCTGTAATCTTTCTGCCAGCCTGCAGTGCTGACACAGTAGTCACATTTGCATGCAAAGATAAGCCACACTTCCAGAAAACTCTGGCTTATTATTTATGACCAAAGTGGGGATGAATGTAGTCCTCTTGCTCCTGCTTGGCTCCTCCTACCAGTGGCAACAGCTTGAACTAGCTAGACTTGGGAAAGTTGACAAGTTGTCAAAACCAAGCCTAAAATTTGTTCCTCCCAAGAAAACAACCCAAGAGCAAAAGCAAATCCTGGTTCATGATTCTGCCTTGCAGTGGGATACTTATTCTGGTTAGTTTTACTGTAATAGCATGATCATGGTTCTAGAAATGAACAAAGCAATATTATTCAAATATGTCCTGCATATTCCAATTGTAGAACATACTGATTTGCGTATATTAATACCCTTCAGTATGTATGGAAGTAGTTTTACTTACTAGCTAGTATTTTGTGAAAAGGAGGCAATACACATTTTTTATCTTAGTTCTACACACACTTGTAGCTGAGACTGCACCTGTCTCTTGGACAGAGTGTTGCTTACCACATAGTCTCATGTGGTTTCTAGTTGTCAATTCCTGTTTGAATTTTTGCTTTTTCAAGATAAGAAATGTCTTGGTGTAAACATTGCATTTCTCACCCTACTCAATTTTTTTCCATGTACATATGCATGGACTTTACTAACAGTTGCTTTAAACATGTAAACAAAATCATCTTAGTAGCAGGTGATTGTAATCTTAATAATGCAGTAAACACAAACATCCACATTCACAATCTCAATGGTAGGAAAAACCATTTAATGTCTTAGTGTGGTTCAGTTGGGTTTTTTCTTGGCTTTGTTTCTCCCACATATCCCTCTTTCTTAGGACTATGTAATATTTCCAAAAATGTCTTCTAGGGAAACGTGCCCACATTTATCATTGAAAGCATCGTTTGGATACAATAGGTTTTGAAATACTTCCTACATTTTTGTTAGTTTGAAAGTTTTTTTAAAAATTGTCTCCTTTACATTGTAAACCCATATATTCAGCAAAAGCTTACTTTCAGGCTGTTGTCACTGATGTATTCATTCTTTGGTCACCATAAGATATATTGCCACATTTCAGGTTCATTCTTTAGCATAAAATTTAGGGTATGTGGCCTGCTAGGTAAGCTTTTTTAAAAAAGAGACTTGTCTTTTTTCCTCTCACAAACTTAGGGTGGCTTATATGACCCTCCTCTCCATTTTATTCGCAAACAATACTATGAGCTAGAAGATTCAGTGACTGGCCTGAAATCATGGACTTTGAAGCCATTTTGCTTTGTTCTGAACCCCCTTTATCCTTGTTTTCTTGCTGTAATGGAAATGAGGATCATCTCATGCTTCACTTCAGAGTGCTTTAACTGTCCATTTGGTTTGGAGATATATGTTGGGGCTTTAGAAATCATTGATCTAAAGAACTTGTGTATGAAAGCAAATTATGTAGGCAAATTGTGTTCATTGAATGGATACCTTTCCTCAGAAATTATGGGAAATGTTTGCCCCTTGTAGAATAGCCTGTACTCTACAAATATATATTCATTAACTACCATTTTGATTAAAAAAATATCAATAGTGGCTTAAATAACTGTGGTTAACACAAATAGGATCCAACTAAACTAAGGGTAGTTGCATTCATATAGCTGGCAGGATATTTATTCAACATGCCTCTCCATAGGCATCAAAAAAGCCTGAGAACATCTAAGAATTAAACCATAAAATACAATCAGTCAATGAAACTGAAGAAATAATCAACAAATTCACAATAGTACTAGGTTCTAATAAAATATCATTTGAGTCTGGAATAAAACTTGATTGCTTGTAAATGCTCGTGGGAGCAATACAGACCAAACTGATATCCTAAAACCTAAGTAGATCTACTAAGCTTCACTAGAGAGCTCTGTAATGAAGGTATCACTATTGAGAATATTGTGCTGAATGTCTGATTGGCTAGCTCAAGAGTCAAGATAGACATTTGGAGCAAGATATCATATCATCTATGTGTGCATGAAAGTTCGTATGGGAAGAAGTGTTCCTATGGGGAATTTGCCCCAACCTATTTTGTGCTTAAAATGGTCAAACCCAGGCATTGAATTGTGCATAGCAAAAAAATTGGAATCCAAGTAGATCTTCCACTGTAGGCATTGTATGCTCTTAATTAACTCTGGGCAACAAATGTGGGCTGTTGCATTCTGAATCAGATAAAATTTTGGGGCAGTCTTCAAAGACAACACCACATAAATCATGCTACAATAGTATAGTCTGGAAATTTTAAAGATGGTAACAGTGAAAACTGTAAAAACAGTAAGACAATGAAATTAATTAATGTAGTAGTCAGCTGCCCAGGATCCCTCACTCCAGCAGCCAGTTCGGCTAAAAATCCTGCCTGGTCACTCTCTGGTCCCAGAGCCCCAGACCAAACACTGGGGGGAATACTGGGGGAAAATATAGATATATTAAAAGGATACAAGATAGGGGTTGGAGCTACCAAAATAGTTAATGAATAAACAAAGACTAAAAAGGAAAGAAGGGGATTTAGAGAGCAGCCGCAATACAATTTATAGCCAACCAAAGTCCCCAGCCTTTCTTGGCCTCCTTGGATGCAAAACAAAGCTCAGCCTAGTCTTAGCTGTACACACAAATGCTATACCAGCTGTCACCCGAGGCACCACAAGGTAGCACAGCATTCTTCAGTACAGAGTCTGGCAATGGGAGTGGAATCTCTCCTAGAAGAGGGACCCTGAGCCACTTCAGGCTTTCAGCTTTATTCCTGTTAGTCCTGGTCAGGTGATGGTCCATGACTGATCCCAAATGAAGACCATTTACCCTTGTTGCCTCAATCTCCTGTCTTTGGGTGTAAATTCTCCTGTCCTTGGGTATAATTTGCACTATCTCTCCTCCTGCATATCAAGAGCCTGGCTGATCCTCCAATGACCTTGGGGATCTGAGTCCCACTGAGTGAACACTTGGAACAATTTGCCCCTCTTGTCAGTTAACTCTTCTCCACCTGGCTGAATCCTTAGCAAGTTCATGTTACATTTAATAATAAAACTGTGGTTATGATCAGGTGATATAGGTATAAAGTTTGAATACTTTTTCCAATACTTTATCAGGATAATATTTTGCATATTTATTTGACATACTTAGTAGATATACATAGTTTGAATTTTATGTGCTACATATGTATCTGAGATGTTACTAATGGAAAAGAATACTGGAACTTTGATTTTTTTTAAAAAGAAAAAATAATCATTACTATAACTTTTAAGGAAATGAAAGCACTGGAAACTATTAACATACTAATGCTAGGCTGTTCAAGCTCCTCTGCATTGAAGAGACATCCTAGGTGTAACTGTCTTGTTTCCTGTTCATGATTTCTGTCAGTGGTGGGGCAAAAATGTACCTGCTGGATTTTCCTCTTTCTTTGAAAAGTTCAGCGAGGATGGGTTGTCCATACTTGGAGCCCTTCTTGACTTCCACTATTCATGTAGAAGTACATGGAAGCCGCCCCGAGGTTTCGGCAAGGGGCGGCATAGAAATGTTATAATAATAATAATAATAATAATAATAATAATAATAATAATAATGGAAGAGCCAGTGACCATGATTCTGCTCTTCTGCTGTGCTTTGAATACATGGACAGAATGTGAAAAGTAATTACAACTTTGGAACTATCCAATTTACTGTTACTGATTGCATTCACCATGCAGTAGCTAATTGTCTTAAAATGTTTCTTCTTGTACTTTGTCATGGAAGAACTTCATTTTTTACATCAGTGCAGAATTTTCCTCTTCATATCACTGGTTAAGTGTGGATGTTGCCATAGGTCTGCATGGGAAGCAATTAACTGGAAGAAAAAAATTGACTGCTAACATTCAAGTCACTGAAAGTTAATGGAAAAATTAAATGGTAACAGTTGACAACCATTTAGTTGACTTAGTATCCTCCTGTATGTTCTTTATATTTTTCTTTATAATTCATAATTGTACATTGTTTGATATATTAAAATTCAAGCAGTTCACATTAAAGTACATCATAAAAACATGGGAGCTAGGTAAAAATAATGGTTTCAAATCTTAAGCACACTGAAAAATATTGGAACTTCATAATGATAAATGGTCATGAGATCACAAGTCAGGGAAAGCCAATGAGTCTAGATGTGGTTTCAAGTGATGCTTAAAATTTGCCATAGTTTTTGCCTCTGAAATAAAAGTGAATAACAATTTTAAGTTTTTGTTGTTGCTGATTGAAATAGTACACCAGTGCAGCTGGCATCCCAGCTGTTGCTAACCAATCATTAATTGTCACCTCTTCAGCTGCTACAACTCTTCAAGCAAGCTGATAGTGAAAATGCTAACAATGTACTTACTACCAGCCTTGGGTCCCTTAGTAGTTTTGCTTCCTACTTCAATTTAATCCTATGCATGTTTACCCACTGCAGCCCGTGTAAGCGTACAGAAGGTTGCAGCTTTAATATAACATTAAATGCATTCAAACCTTGCTAACGACTTACTTCAAAATATGTCTAAAATTATAGTTCTGAGTGTTGTTCCCACTTTTTCTTCTGCTGCAAGTCCTTTCCAAGTGGCTGAGGAGCAGATTTCTGACTTTCTATTTAGAATTTAGGAATTGAGACATGTCCGCTGGAACTGCTTTTGCATTTAGTCTTAGGCTCCTGTGATCCAATTTCTCCTGAAGATGTAATGCCATCCTTTCCTGTTTACTGAGAAGATAAATATTTTCAGAACTTGCATAACTCTGCTGGTTAAGCATGCTGTCGTGTCATTGAGAACAGAATAAATTTTAACAGTTCTCTGGGAACCTTAAAGAACTTATTTCAAGGTAATTTATTGTAGATGTCTTTTTTATTGGTTGTCTGAGGTGAATCACACCAATGATGCTCACAAGGTTAGAAATTAGAAGGCTAATGCTACTGCTGGATTTATGGGAAACTACTTCTCACGTTTACTATTTACTTGGTTGATGTAAAAATCAATTTTCAGCTTGTTCAAAAAGAAAACAAAACTCATCTGATTTAAAGTAAATATGCTTGCACTTAACAATAGCATGTAGTTGTTGTTAGTCGCGAAGTCATGTCCAACCCATCGCGACCTCATGGACAACATTCCTCCAGGCTTTCCTGTCCTCCACCATCCCCCGGAGTCCACTCAAGCTCACACCAACTGCTCCATTCAGCCTCCTCATTCTCTGCTGTCCCCTTCTTCTTTTGCCATCTCTTGTTCCCAGCATTAGACTTTTCTCCAGGGAGTCCTTCTCATTAGGTGGCCAAAGTATTTGAGTTTCATCTTCAGTATCCGGCCTTCTAAAGAGCAGTCAGGGTTGATCTCCTCTAGGACTGACCGGTTTGATCGCCTTGCTGTCCAAGGGATGTGCCGGAGTCTCTGCCAGCACCACAATTCAAAGGCCTCAATTCTTTGGCGCTCAGCCTTCCTTATGGTCCAGCTTTCATAGCCATACATTGCAACTGGGAAAACCATAGCCTTGACTATACACACTTTTGTTGGCAGGGTGATGTCTCTGCTTTTTAGTATGCTGTCTAGATTTGCCATAGCTTTCCTCCCCAGGAGCAAGCGTCTTTTAATTTCTTGGCTGCAGTCTTTTAAGATTTTGAATAGCTCAGCTGGAATACTGTCACCTCCACTAGCTTTGTTGTTGCTCAGATTTCCCAAGGCCCATTTGACTTCACATTTCAGGATATCTGGCTCAAGGTCAGTGACCACTCCATCGTGTTTATCAGGGATGTTAAGCTCTTTCTTGTATAATTCCTCTGTGTAATCTTGCCATCTCTTCTTAATCTCTTCTGCCTCTGTTAGGTCCCTGCCATTTTGGTCCTTTATCGTGCCCATCTTTGCATGAAATGTTCCCTTCATATCTCCAATTTTCTTGAAGAGATCTCTGGTCCTCCCTATTCTATTGTTTCCTTCTATTTCTTTGCACAGTTCATTTAAGAAGGCATTCTTATCTCTTCCAGCTATTCTCTGGAATTCTGCATTCAATTGGGTGTATCTTTCCTTTTCTCCCTTGCCTTTTGCTTCCCTTCTTTCCTCAGCTATTTGTAAAGCTTCCTCAGACAGCCATTTTGCTTTCTTGCATTTCTTCTTCCTTCGGATGGCTTTAGTTGCTGCCTCTTGTACAGTGTTACGAACCTCCGTCCATAGTTCTTCAGGCACTCTGTCTATCAGATCTAATTCCTTAAATCTATTTGTCACCTCTACTGTATATTCATCAGGGGTATGATTTAGGTCATACCTGAGTGGCCTAGTGCTTTTCCCTGCTTTCTTCAACTTAAGCCTAAATTTTGCAACCAGAAGCTCATGATCTGAGCCACAGTCAGCTCCTGGTCTACTTTTTACTGACTGTACAGAGCTTCTCCATCTTTGGCTGCAGAACACATAGTCAATCTGATTTCTGTGTTGACCGCCTGGTGATGTCCATGTGTAGAGTTGTCTCTTGGGTTGTTGGAAAAGTGTGTTTGCTATGACCACAAAATTCTACCATCCTGTGCCCTGCTTCATTTTGTACTCCAAGGCCAAACTTGCCTGTTATTCCAGTTATCTTTTGGCTTCCTACTTTAGCATTCCAATCCCCCATGATGATAAGGACATCATTTTTGGGTGTTAATTCTAGACGGTGTTGTAGGCCTTCATAGAACTGGTCAACTTCAGCCTCTTCAGCACCAGTGGTTGGGGCATAGACTTGGACTACTGTGATGTTGAATGGTTTGCCTTGGATTCGAACTGAGATCATTTTGTCATTTTGGAGATTGCATCCCAGTACTGCTTTTCCTACTCTCTTATAGACTATGAAGGCTACTCCATTTCTTCTGAGGGATTCTTGCCCTCAGCAGTATAGCTGTTGGTCATCTGAATTAAATTCACCCATTCCTGTCCATTTTAGTTCACTGATTCCTAAGATGTCGATGTTCAGTCTTGTCATCTCTTGTTTGACTACATCCAGCTTGCCTGGATTCATGGATCTTACATTCCAGGTTCCTATGGAGTATAGATCTTTACAGCATCGGACTCTCCTTTCACCACCAGATACATCGGCAACTGAGTGTCCTTTCGTCTTTGACCCAGTTGCTTCATTCTTTCTGGTGCTACTTGTACTAGCCCTCTGCTCTTTCCCAGTAGCATATTGGACACCTTCCAACCTGAGGGGCTCATCTTCCGGTGTCGTATCTTTTTGCCTTTTGGTACTGTCCATGGGGTTTTCGTGGCAGAGGTACTAGAGTGGGTTGCCATTCTCCAGAACAATAGCATGTTCTGAGCAAATATCACTTCATACACAATTGCTGTGGTAAATACTGCATTTAGCAAAAAACAAACAAATCCACAAACTTATTTAATTCTCTTCCTAACATAAGTCACAGCAAAAATCTGTGCATTTATAGTATTCTCGCTGAGGCTTTTGTGAACTTATAAGTATAGGAACTTAGAAAGCTGCCTTATGCTGAATCAGACCACTGGTCCATCTGCTTCAGTAGCCATCTGCAGTGACTGGAAGTGATTGTGCAGAGTTACAGGCAGGAGTTTTTGATCTCCATATGGAAAGGCTGAGAAGTGAACCTGGAATCCTCTTCAGGCAGACCATGCATGAAGTGCAAATGCTCTGTCACTGTGGTGTTGTTTCCCAAGTGGCTATGGCTCTTCACTTCGATGAGTTTGTTTAAAATCAGAGGCAAGATTCTGCTAGCAAGTATGGTGAATTGTACTTTGTAAAGTTGGGCATTAAGTATTATTTTATAATAAAGTTAACTTCTTTTATTGCTGTACTGTCTTGATTTCAAACTGTCAACAATTTAAATGATGTTCCTTTAAATCAGGAGTCCTCAAACTTTTTCAACAGGGGGCCAGTTGAAAGGTGACGGCATTGGGCGTGGACATGCTCGGAGGGGAGACTGGCACAATCGTGGGTGTGCTGAGCGGGGAGACTGGTATGATTGCGGTTGTGTGCATGGTGAGGTGGCTTGGCAGCGGTGGGCGCATGCAGTGAGGCAGCAGCTTGCTCAGAACTCATTTTCTCTGAGTGAGTCCAAAACCTTTGAGGCGTGCCGGATAAATGAGCTTGGCAGGCTGCATCTGGCCCACGGGCCGGAGTTTGAGGACCCATGCTTTAAATAGTAAAGTGGGCAGGCTTAGAGAATGTAAGCTCTTGTTTCTCTCTGTGTGGTCAAACTATGGTTACCAGTTTGGGATTAAATTTGAAATTGATCTAAGATCCTATTTGACCTGAATCTTAACCATCATTTCTGAGTTTGGATGTTAACAGGTAAATGAAACCTTCCTGCTTTATTATAGTGCACCCAATATGAGGAGAAGAGGGACAGAATGTCACTGAAGCTCATGAGCAAAAGGCTCATGAATGTCCTGGCTTGATAAAATGTGATAAAATATTTACATTTGGCCATGACATATTTTTGTATTTGAGTGGTCACAACAGTGACCTCCTGTTGTGCCTGTAGTTACCTCTTCCACCCAGGAGGGAAAATTTTTGTTATGCGCTGTCACCTTGTCTCTGACTGATAGTGATCCTATGAATGAGTGCCCTCCAAAATACTCTGGCTTTGACAGCCCTGATTAGCTCTTATAAATGCAAGGCTGTGGCTTTATTTACAGTATTGAACTATCTCATAGTTGGTCTTCCTCTTCTTCCTTTGACTTAGGTTGTCTTTTCCGGTGAGTTCTGCCTCCTCATGATATGCCTGAAATATGACAGCATCTGTTTCATCCTTTTGCTTCTAGGACAAGTTCTAGTTTGGTTTGATCTAGGACCCATTTGTTCATCTTTCTGTCAGTCCTGGGTTTCAGAATAATGTTGGGAACACATCAGTTTTCTTCCTGACAGTTTTCATCACTGTCCAACTTTCCCATCCATATGTAGTGATTGGAAATGCAGTAGTGTGAGTGATCTTGGCCTTGGTCACCACTGAAACATCCTTAGAATTGAGGATCTTTCCTGGCTCCTTCTAGCCCTTGCAAATCTCATCTGTCTTCTAATTTCTTAGCTACAGCATCCTTTTGAATTGATGATTGAGACAGGGTATGCATAATCTTTCACAATTCCAATTTCTTCATAGTTAACAGTAAAGTTCAGCATTTTTTGTAGCTATGATTTTTGTTTTCTTAAAGAAAGACATTGTTTGTCTTTAGTATGCCAGAATGAGATTCATTCTTAATTCAGTGATAATGATGTCTTTGGAGTTGATCCATTTTATGGCTTGAAATTAGGCAGATAGCCCAGCCTTCTATATTCTTACTCAGAACTTAGTTCCATTATGTTCAGTGGGATGTAAAGGCAAGTGTCCTCAAAGCTGCAACCTATTTAGTTTATAAATTCTATTAAATTTGTCTAAACAGATAGTGACACAAGTGCTCTTAGCAGAATTAATTACAGCTTAATGGTGATTGCCATAAGGCCTATGTAACTAACCTTGGTGCACTGTTTTGTGGAGGCAGTAGAAGGTTGGACAAGTTCTCCTCCCCATGGCCATTATACTCTGCCGCAGAAGTCCCACATTCCTCTTATCTTCTCATCATTTCTCTCTCTTCCTGATGAAGAAAAGTCATTACCTAGCAACAGTCCAGGGGTCTTTTCTATTGTTGCAGATGTGACAAGCAAAACTTCCATTTCTCTCTCCTTTTTATAGTATGTTTTCTTGTTCTTATAGGTGGGATATTACCTGGTCTTATAACTAAGATAAGCAGTTAGGAAAAACAAGGATTAATGTTAATGTTTCAAATCTATATCTGTTTTTACAAAAACATTGCCTGGTTGCCTCTAATCTCATAGTATTCTCTTTTGTGACTCTCTGGTCAACCAGCATCAATCTGTATCATGATGCTAAGACTGACTGACTTGAAAGTATTTTTATTGAAATAGTTGAACTTGAAAACTAGCATGTTTAAAACCAGGGTATATGATTGAAAGCTTTGTTTACTATTGTGGAAACAAACACACACACAAAAGATGCTGTGCTTGAAATATTTATCAGTACTTCACAAACAAGAAGAAAATGTTAGCACTTGGAGCAGTCATTTGTATCTTATTACTTCTGTGTTCAGCTTGCTAGACACAAATTTAAAGTATTATTTCCCCCCCTTATTGTTGAAGATCACTTTGGTAATTCTTGATGTGGTCAGAGGCAAACTGAAATTGGGTGTAACAGAACCATGTAGCCCACTAAATAAGAGGCTGTTCTTGCAGCTTACAACACCTAAAAATAAGATGTTGCATGCCAATGCTTAAAGGGTACACTTACTGTTTTGGAATTCATTGTGTATATTTGACAAGCATGCAGTCATGACCGTTTTACATACAAGGCCTTGCCCTTAGCCACACCTCTCACTTCTCTTGGTCATGATATTGCATGTTTAACAGCCCATGGATTTCACATGTAATAATAGCACAGTGTACTTTTTGCCTTGATTGATTGATTGCAAGAGGTATATATAGGCTGTAAACAATTAAAATCCTAAAGTGGCACTCTTGTAAATGCACCACTGTTTCGTTTTTGCATTATTAAACTGATATCTACCTCTTACTTCTCTCCCCTTTGCCCTGTGCTTGGCCACATAGATGAGAATGCAGGAATCTCTGTCACTTTTGTGCATGATGACACAGAGAGACAAACTCCTCTCTCCCTTTTCTCACATCATGCATAATTTTAAACACCTCTATATACTCCTTTTTTCTAAATGTTAAAAGCTCCAAATGCAACCTTTCCTTGTAGGGAAATTATTCTCCCATGTTTTTTGAGGTTCAATGAAGGAGGGAGGGAGGGAGGGAGGGGGAAGTATTGCAAATGTGGTTACATATTCAGATGGTATAAAAGTGTTGCGTGTGATGTGGGCAATTTGATCTTCTGATACTTTACTTTCAGTCCTTATTCAGACCATCGTAGAATTCACCTTTTTCACAGCAGCTGCTCACTGGATTGGCATTTCCATTCATCTGTTCCATTCATCTTTTATCTCAGGATATATTTTCTAGTCAGCTGCTTGCAGCTTCGGTTCCATCAGTGTGTATGTGGCTAGGAATATTTACCCCAATATAAATATGCTGTATACATGCAGTTGTAGTAAACCTTACTTGGTATGCATCCAGTTTGGAAAGATCCTTGAATTTTATCACCCTGATTAATTCAATATAGTTGGCAATCTCACTGCTTTATCCTTCTTTAGATCACTTAAAAGGCAGGAGTCCAGTACAGATCCAGCACAGACCCCAATTCTTATATCCTTCCATTGTGAGAACACTCCATTTGTTCTTACTCTCAACATTAAAAAAATGTTTCAGATTCATAATCTGATTTATAAAGTGACCTCTTGTCCTTTGACTGTTAAGTTTGCTTAGGATCTTTTGATGGGAGATTTTGTCAGCTTTTGAAATTTCACATATACAGCATTGTAAGGACTAATACCTGTCAGCGTGATCATCTGTACTTAAGAACAAAAATCTAGACATCAAAAGGGAAGACATGCAATTCAGTTTTACAGGGCTACACTGCAATCCATTTGCTTAGGGCACCCAACCCAAATAGGATAAAATTACCAAGTGATGAGGTTTTACTGCAACCTTCAGTGTTTGTTTTTACACATCAGCAAATGTTCACCCCCAGGTAAGCCCTGATCTGCTGATGAAGGTCGCTGAGTTGCACAGAGTGCTAGACCGTATTTCCTTTGCAGCTAGACCCTTACCAAGTACAAGATTCTGGTCTTTGCTGTCTATTAGAATATTATCTAAATCCTTACTGGAACTCAAAGAAGTGAGACAGGCATAACCTTTTTAGAAGCCGTCTTGATTTTTCTTCAAGACTTGTTCTTCTGCAAAGATGATAATTTTATCTGTGGTTTTTCTACCAGTTTGCTCAGAATAGACATTGAGGTAACTTGCATATAATTTCCTGCATTCCTTTAAAAAAAGTGTGCTGCAATGTCTAGTGCTTTGGCACAGATGTTGATCAAGTTACAGTTGGTCAGCAATTTCACATTTGAATTCTTTAAGGACTATTGAGTGGATATCATATGGACCCAGTGATTTTATTAAATTGTTGCGAGCAACCCAGAAAGCTTCAGCTACTGGGCTGTATAAAAATGTAATAGAATAAGCATTCCTTTTGTTTGTCTCACTGGGATAAGACTTCAGTTTTCTGAAGGAAACTTCCTTGCCTCTTAATAGCTTGACTTTGCTTGTTAACCAAGCTGACAACTTCTTGGATTTGAGGATACCTTTCTTGACTTCTGCTATACATGCTGGTTAAACTTCCATTGTGCTTCTGGATAATGACCAGTGTTGCTTGGAGATTTGATACTCTTGATTTTCTTTTCAACTTCCTTTGGAGATTACCTATCTGAAATTCCTAGTTTGTCCAAACTGCTGTGATTATGTAGAACCCCACTCCCAGTATGTCTTTCCTTGTCTACCTGATACACTCTGTATAGATCCTAATACCACTAGTTAACCTAATCCCACCATTAAAAGTCATGTTTCCAGCAATTGGATTGCTCTCTTCTAGGAGCTTTCCTGCCTTTGCATGAGAGGCCATCAGTTTGTCCCACAGGAAATTGGTCTGTTCTAAGAGATAATTTGCCTCCTTTTCAGAGTTATGCTCTCCTTTCCTGGGAGTGGGACACAACTGTCAAGCCCCTGTGGCCCTCTCCACAAATCCCTCTCCTTCTCAGCTTCTGCTGGTCAGTTTTTTGACCTCAAGGAAGAAGTTGTTTTCTTAGGAGGTAAGAGCCTGTTCACCAATCACACGTACCCATGGTGCCCATTCAGGAACCACACAGTTGTACATATGGCACTGTGTATTATGTTGTTTGGTAAGTTTACTGGACTTGTTTGCTTGGATTTGGGATGCAAGATTTTTTAAAAAATCCAATCACACACAATCCTCTGTTTGTTTTGATATTACATTATAAGATGATACGACCTATCTAGAGGCTTGCTTATTTATTTATTTATTTATTTATTTGGAGTTCTTATATGCTGCCCCATTCACATGAGCCTCAGGGCGGCTTCCAACAAATAAATATCAATACAATTACATAAAAAACTGGACACATGTCCGACATACTAATTTAAAACCAATACATAAATCAACAATTAATTAAAATAATGTTTAAATAAAAAGGTCTTGGCCTGGTGCCGAAAGAGAAATAATGACAGCGCCAGACAGACCTCTCTGGGGAGCGCATTCAATAAGTGGGGCACCACCGCACAGAAGACCCTCCTCCGGGTACTCACGCTCCTAATATCTTTCACGGAGGGTTCCCGGAGGAGGGCCTCTGCCGCCGATCTGAAGGGACGGGAGGGCAAATATGGACGCAGGCGCTCCTTTAGAAAAGCTCCTTTAGGCTTGTTCCATGTTCCATTCTGTTTGTTCTATTAAAGTAACTAATATTATTTGCTTTGTAAGCTGCCCCGAGGCTTTTTGCAAAGGGGGCGGCATAAAAATGCTCTAAATAAATATGTGGGCTCTATATAATTTGAGGCTGTACATATTTTGTATATGTTCTTATTATGAATATAAGTAAAACCTTCTATTACTCAGTCATTCAGATTTCAGCTGCCGGGTTTGAATTGTGCAACCACTATTTAAAGAAGTGGGCAGAATATTGTTGCTATTTTATTCACATGGAGATGGGTAGAGACCTTTTCCCCCTGCAGAGGAAGGCAGGACACGCTCCAATGGAGCAAAGCTCAGGGAACCAAGGTTCCATTTAGATGCCAGGAAGCACTTCCTGACAGTCAGGACCCCGAGGGTGTGGAATGGGCTTCCACGAGAGGTCGTTGAGGCCCCATCGGTGCGGGTGTTCAAGGATAGGCTGGATGCCCACCATGTGGACATCCAGCCTATCCTTGAAC